>NC_081185.1:112295784-112474865 GCF_029867415.1 Vicia villosa
GCGGGGGAAAAGTATGCATAATGGGCTGTGGAGAAGTCATGACAGCAGATCTTGGAATCTCAGCATTCTGTTGTGCGAAACCCATTGCCGTTGCTCTTGGAACTTCAATTTCCAGAGGTTTGTAACCCTCCGGTGGACGCATATCCATGGTGACTTTTGGAGCTTCAGAAGCTGGAGGTATGTACCCTTCTGGAGTAAAGTTATACGGCATGCCCCAAGGTCGATCAGGCGGCATGGTATACTGAGGAACAGGAGTAGAAACAATCTCGGAAACCACAGTCCTTTGTGGTTCTTCTGGCGTTGGTCGATTCTGCGCAACTACCAGGGCTTCTACCATACTATTGAGTCTTTCAACAGTACCTTTGAGAGTATTAATCTCTTCTCTGAGTTCTTCATTCTCTTGCTCAAAGTCTTCCATTCTTTTCTTGCGACTTGAACGAGTGTTGTATGGATGAGACAGCTTGAAAGTCTTGGTTCACCTCCTTCTCCTCCTCTCTTTCTGGAGAAAGGAAAGTGACTATTAGATCCGCGACAATTCTCGTGTCAGTGCGTACGACTAAAGCGATGTATGATATGCAATTAAGTTATTATTTTTCAAGGAAACACCATAATTACGTTATGAAACATCAAACTTTTATTAATTAAGCGAAAACGCCGTTTTTTACACACTTTGCAAATGGAAATACAGAGAAACTGAGAGAAAGGACTCTAAAACTTTGATGAAGAGCCGACTTCACGTTCTAACATCTTCTTTTGTTTCTTGAGCTGAGCGTTCTCTGACGTGAGCTGATCGATGATCCAGGAAGCAGGAGGGATATGATGAGAAAGTGATGTTTGTGTCACTTGTCGATCGAGCACTTCAAGTAACTCATCCTTCCTTCTTAGGATGTTTTGAATTTCAACATTTTCCATGTTGACAATTCGATACTTGTTCCTCCAAGCATTCCTTTCTTGGCATACCTTGTTTAATGCCGCTTGTAATTTTTCAACATCGGTGGAGAAAAGGTAAATTGGTTCCCTTAGGGGAATAGGTTCTTGATGTTGATATGGCATCCTGAGCTTGAATGCTCTGACGCGTACCCATTGAAGGTAAGGATCCAGGGAGATGCAAAGATGTTTTCCTAACAATCTTCTCCCTTTACTGTGAACAAGACGCCAGGCTTGGACAATTTTCTTTTTCAGCATGTTGCCATGATCGTCAATGTTCTTGAAGAACAGACCCTCCAATTGGATGTTACTTGGAATGTTTTTCATGGGATAGCCGTATTGACGACGGGCTAAAGCTGGATTGTAACTAATTCCTCCCTTAGTTCCAATAAGGGGTACGTTGGGGAAATTTCCGCAACTGAAGATGATCTTGGTTTCGTCGTTGTCAGGACTACACCAATCAATGTCTGTATGAGTGAGAGACATGATTTTCTGTGACCAGTAAAGGCCATCCCTCATGTTCCAGAAAGTGCTAGACTTTGGCAGGTACGAAACGAACCATTCGTATAACAACGGTACGCAGCATGTGATTAATCCTCCTCGCTGCAGGTTTCTTGAATGCACAGAGTGATAAGCATCCGCAAGCAAGGTTGGAACTGGATTTCCAATTAAGAAGATCTTAATTGCGTTGATGTCGACGAAATCATTAATGTTAGGGAACAAAAACAATCCGTAGATAAGCAAAGCCAAGATTTCCTCAAATGCGCTCATATCTTGGATGCTGACGAAGTACCGAGCTTGATCAAACAGGAATTTGGAGGGCAATCCTTGAATTCCTCCTCTACTCACCATATGAGTTCTGATGTCGACTACGTTCAAAGGAGTAGTTGCAGCAATGATAACGTCATCAGGATTCTTTTCCAAACCGGAGTACGGATCTTGCGCGTACACGGGTATTCCAATCAGACGAGAGTACTCCTCCAACGTAGGCATGAGCTGATAATCTGGAAAGGTGAAGCAGTGATACGTTGGATCGTAAAACTGTACCAAGGTGGGAAGGATCCCATCCACCATGTTGGTATTGAGCAAAGGCAGAAGTTTTCCATACTTCTCCTTGAAAGCCTGGGGGTTGACCACCAGTTTTCCGAGCTTTCCCAGTTCCTCGACCTGGGGAATCTTGAAGGTGTATTTCCTAGCTCTCTTTCTTCCGTAATCCATGGTATAGATCCTTAAATCCTTTCTCCGTTTCTCTCTTTCTATGAGGTTCAAAACGTTCGTTATTTAGTTTCCTTGAAAAACGACTCGAAAAAGACTCTTTTTGTTTTTAGTCGTTTATGAATGATGCATGAATGCATGAATGCACACACAAGAGTTTTAAACAAACATGGCGTTGAAGGGTATAGTGGTCATGAAGTCAAAACGCAATCCCCGCCCCAATGGTAAACTAAGGTTAAGGATTTTTGTACCTGTAGAACGGGTTCTAGGGGTCTCAGAGTTTTTGCTCAACCTTAAAGATACGTTGATTGGTATCTATAAGAGAGTTTTCTCTGAGTGTAGTATCTGCGTGACAATTACTTCCGTAATCACCGCTCTACATCCTAAAAAAAGGCTTTAAGTGGGGTTAATGTGTTTCTAGGTCCTCCTGGTACAAATCAGTCTCGGAATGCAGTGGCGCAGTCAATCATAACCAGCCAGGCAAATCCCAAGAGTAGAATTGTGAACCAAGATTAGAGGGTCTTCACCGGGAAGACATCCTCCATCCTATCTTATGTTGCACTCAAATCCGGGTATAGGATTTCTCACCACAAGGGGGAATCAAGCCCTTTCCCGATACAGAATAAACAAAATAAACAAATATATATGCAACAAACACATGAAATGACACAGAGGTTAGGCAGGACCTCTCTTGTTTGAGGGGGAATTTGGCATCCCTAATTCCTCATTGGGGCTGGACCAGCAACAGGTCAACCATTGGTTTGGATGAAAAACCAAGGTTTTGAACATTTATATCCCCAGCAGAGTCGCCATTTTTCTGTGGTGTCGTTTTCTTTTACCTCCCCGTTTCACTTGGGAGGACGGCACGCTAGACCCTTCACGCGAAATTTGGAAGGAGAATGCGCCCGTGGTGGGATGAATTTTATTTCAGTTCTTCCTACGATATCACACGAACTTTCTTATTTGTCCTACGAGTAGGAAAGGGGAAAAAAGATCTCAACTAAACCCTAGGAGTTTGCTAAGTGTGGGGATTTACACCTAGACTAGAAATTCTGGAGTCCGGGGGGTCGGTTATACATAGGGAAGTGTTTAAACACCCTACATATCTGTAGTACTCTACAGGAACCTTCTCTGTGTCATTTGTGATTGTGTTTGCTGCTAATGATTGGGAAAGTTTCTCCTTTGTGTTAGGAGAAGGAATTGATTTGATTTTAAAAGACAGACAGACAGACAGACTATTTTTGGTATTTTATTAGCTCGCTGAGATTCCTTGTGAACCTCATGCCTACATATCCCTAGTGGAAGTCAGAGCTTAATGTAGTTCGGGGAACTAACTAGGGAAATTAATTGTTTTTGTGCCTTGCTTGAAGCTCAAGGTTGAAGCTTGGAATTAAATCTCTGTTTACAGTAAAGAGACATGAAATCATCTCTACAGAGAGGTATTTGTACTATTCTACCACAAACATTTTGAAAGTGTGACAGAATAACTGAATTCATTTCATTCAAGAGGGGGACCTTACTTGTGTGTGTGTGCAAGTATGCCAGTCAGATGCCTCTTAAATGAAAGAAAGATGCTCGTCCAAATTAGGGAAAGTGTACAAGTCTGGGGATGTGCCAGAGCATGTCTTTCAGAGTCCTAAATGGGAGACTTTGATTGAAATTGAAATTGAAATGTTTGTTTGTTTGAATGTGGTAGAGTAGTAAAAATATCTCTCTATAGAGATAAGCTATGTCTATCTACTGTATAAAAGATTTGAATTTAGCTGGCTTGTATGAGGCCCAAGCTTGAGGCTTTTTGATTGATTAATTAATATTATTGACTCTGGGAGATGACTCCATTGAGGATTAATTACAGGGTATTTTAGTGTTCTGTACAAAGCCCAGAATTGAGGCTGACTCTACTTAGGGAGACTCTATTTGTGTGCCTTGTACAAAGCCCAAGGTTGTGGCCAACTGCTGAGGATAATTGAATGAATGACTCTATTTTATGTGCCTTGTACAAAGCCCAAGGTTGTGGCTAACTCTAGCTAGGGAAAACATTATTTTCTGCCTTGTACAAAGCCCAAGGTTGTGGCGGACTCTTAAATGAATCAAGTATGGATGACTATATGGGGAAAGATCCTAAGTGTTAGGAATCTTTGACACATGAAAGATATGGTTTGTCTGCCTTGTACAAAGCCCAAGGTTGTGGCTACTGAGTGATGAAGGACTCACTGGGGAGACTCTATTATCTGCCTTGTACAATGCCCAAGGTTGAGGCTGACTCTTGACAGGGGAATTTTATTGTTTGGTGCCTTGTATGAAGCCCAAGGTTGAGGCTAACTGTTTTTGTTGGTTTTGACTCTACTGAGGAGGTTTTATTTATTAAAAGACTATTTTTTCTTTGGAAGCTAACCCTTTCCAGGGATTTTGACTCAGCTGGTGAATTTGTCTGTTAAAAGACTGACTTTATCATGTTTTTTGGAGGCTGACCCTTTCCAGGGGTTTTGACTCTTTTGGGGAAATTATCTCCTAAGAGAAATGAATCTATTTATTGACATTTATTAATTGACTTTGGAGGCTAACCCTTTCCAGGGGTGTTTTATTGAAATGAAAGAATGTGTGGAGGCTAACCCTTTCCAGGGATTTTTATTGAAATGATGGATTGATTTTAATTGACTTTGGAGGCTAACCCTTTCCAGGGATTTTTATTGAAATGATGGATTGATTTTAATTGACTTTGGAGGCTAACCCTTTCCAGGGATTTTTATTGAAATGAAAGAATGTGTGGAGGCTAACCCTTTCCAGGGATTTTTATTGAAATGAATGGCAGAAAGATTATCTAATGGAGACTTCTTGTTTAAAGCCCAAGATGAAGGCTGACTCAATGCTGAGGATGACCAAAACATAGATCCTAGACTCTACTAAGGAAGATTGATGAAGATAAGGGTGACAGAGACTGTCCATGTCTCTCATTCCAAAAAATGTACTCAATGTGAAATTGAGACAAACTTAGCTTGTTTTAAGTCTGGTTTAAATTGGAAGAAACTCACCAGGGTAGGCTAAAAGGTGACTAAAGACCTGTTCCTATGTTTATAAGAAACCTGATGGGTCCTTGTATACAAGCTCAAGAGGAAGCTGGAAATGCTTTTAAGAAGCCTGTGGGTCCTTGTACAAAGCCCAAGAGGAGGCTAATCGAGGGTCCTTGTTATAGCACAAGAGAAAGCTATGTAGTTTTGAACTTATTTTGGCTCTAAGCAAATGGGTAAGAGGTTTCACCGGGAATAATTCCTCTTTGGGTGGATGTGTCCTATATTTTTGGATTCTAAGGTTTTTGCCAAGATGTTTCACCGGGAATAATTCATCTTGGGGGTTTGAACTACAGATCTCTAATTAGGAAAGAGCCTTCACCGGGAAGACATTCTCAATCCTAGGCCATATTCCTATAATATATATATAGTTTAACTGTCCTAAGGTTTATACTCAAACGCAGTTCTAAACTAATGTATGCATAGTTTATATTTGACAGTAATTTAAATGAAGACTGTAAATTGAAAGCTTGTAAAGCTTAACCTGGATGGAGTGGAGGCCATTGAAGAAGTATGTACAGAGCCTCAACAGTATTTTTGTTGTTTTGTTGATGACAGTTGAATGTATATGATAAACAGTTAATGGATTTTTGAAAACAGAAGAAGTGAAGATGGACAAAGGTCACATAGGTATCTGAAGAGTTTCACCGGGAATAATGCCCTTCAAATACCAGAAGAATGTTTTGAAAATAGAAAGAAGATTTTGAAAATACAGTTTTGAAAACAAGCTAAGAAGAGAAGATTTTTGGGACTTACACTCTATTAGAGGCCCACTTAAAAATGATTTACTGTTTATGAAAACAGTTGAAGAAAAGATTGAAATGATATAAGGTTTTGTTGTTTGAAAACCTTAATCGTCTGTTTAATCGGAGATTGAAAACAATTTTATAGATTGACAAAAGTCAACTTGATTAAGGCAAAGATGAAATCTATACCTAATTAAGACCTAAATAAATAGGGTTTTTATCATAACATTATTCACAAAGTAATTAGGTTAAAACAAAATGAATATATATATTTTAAAGTATTTAAGAAAACATTTAAAACATACTATTTTAAACCTAATTAAAATACATGAAATAAATAATATTTTTATGATTTTTTTGATTATTTATAAAATATATATATTAATCAACAAGTGTTTAAAAAATGAAGTCAAAATGAATTAATTTGATAAGTTAAATAATTGGTTAAAGTTGTGAAGGAATTAAGTTAGAAAAGTGATAAAAAAATAGGTTTTGGTCCTAGCAAGGCTTGAACTCACGCCCTTATAGCCACACACTCAAAACAACACCACTGAGCCAAACGCCAGTTGGTGACTATAACACGCGCGCATTTGGTTTTGTTTTAAAACAAGTTAGAAAAATCTGAAAAAAATAAAAGGATGAAAAAGTCTGGGGCGAAGGGGATTCGAACCCCAGACTTGTGGCATGATGATACTAAGGGCGCATGTGTGGCCACTAGGGCAAGTTGTTTAGTCGTTAATAAAACGCATACCATTCAAAATAAAATAAACCCTGTTCTGAGAATTTCAAATTTGCGCGCCACCACCATCTTCGTCTTCAACCTCAAGCTCTCCATTTTTGGATTTCTGAACTCACTCGTTTCTCAACCATTTGTCATGATGTAAACACGAAACTTGCTCTAATTTCACTCACGATTCTAAATATGTAACTAACATGAACTATCATTAACTACATCTAACTAATTTATCAGAAATCGTGAAGAACCCTAGAATTTCAAAATCAAATTAAATGACTATACTGAAAGATAAATGGATGATGATAGAGGGTTTTCAATCCTCTGATGATGCTGAACAAGATAGAATCGAGCTATTTCACAAAAGGTACTTAAATTAGAGAGGTGAAGTTCAGAAACTTACCTCTGAAAATGGAGATCGTGAGGATGATTGAGAGCACCTGGGTTTGAATGAATGATCTCAATAGCTTCCCTGAGACTCAATGATGCTAACTGGATGCTTATTGTAGCCTGAATCCTTCTGAATTGTTCTATGGACCTCCCTCGATTTGAGCTTCAAGTGGACATGGAGGTTGTTGAATCCTGAGTTACAGATGAGCTGCAGCCATCTGGTTAGCTTCACTATGACCTGAGGAGTGTGTCTGGATGATTGGCTTGCCTTGAAACCTTCTGAATCACTCCATGGACCTCCAACTGCAAGTGCTCCAAAGTGAGAGCAACAATGGTGTTCCTCCACCTACAGAAGTGATCCAGGTGCTTGGATCACCTCAAATGACCTCCCTTGAGATGTTAGAATGCTCACTTCCCAAAGATAAGCTTTGGTTTGAAGAAATCGATTCTTCTTGCCAAAGAACTTTGAAAAACAATGAACAAGAGGAGAGAAAGAGAAAGCAAGTAATATGGTTGCTTTGGTGTGTTTTTGAATGAGGAATGCATCTGTATTTATAGGCAAATGGATCAGTATAGCTGCAGAGGAGTGAGCTTCCTTAGTGAAGTTGATTTGCTTTCTTAGCCATGAAGGAATTTTGCAAATATCTCTTATGCAATGATGAGAATTTTGATTCCATTTGATCAATCCCCTAGCCCTCGATTTTGCTTGATCTTAGGGGACAATTCTGAGCCAGAAATGAGCTCTAATTGGTTGGTGAGAAGATTCCTTGGGTGATTCATCAATTTGCCATAAATTCACAAATGTAATCATTACATAATCACATGTTCTTGTTTTTAGAATCTTCTTCAATCCTTATGGCATGGTGAAAATGAATGCATGGCATGGTTTCAGATGTGTTATGGGTCGTGTAGCATCCATAAGAGAGGTTATTTGCACAAAATTTGCAAAGTCCAAAAGTGTCCATGACCTATAATTTTACTTCATGAGGCCAACTTTGAACAAGCATAACTCCTAGCTCAAATTGAATTTGGAGAAGGTTGAACACAATTTGGAAAGCCCTAAACATCTACTTCAAATCATTAGTTTATGTCTTCTTCAGAATCATTTAGGAAATTTGTGAAAAATGAGCCCAAAGTTGGATGAAAACTAGGTTAAAACACTTAGAAAAATTTCTAAGTGTTTATGACCTAAACTTCAAAATTTCCAAAACTTCATAAATGGTTGATCTTTTGAAAAAAGTTCCTTTGTAAGATGTTGTTTTATTTTGCAAGATCTACAACTTTCATGTTGGAAGTTTTTTGAGTTGTGTAGGTGAAATTTTGAGATCTCACCATGCCTTCAAAAATCCTAATTCCCGACTTTTCGCTCCTTGATGAATTTCTTTGAATTTCTTTGGCCAAATGACTTTGACATCCATATATTGATGATATTGATCTTTGAAAGTCATTTTTTGACCAAAAACCTTAAAAGTCAATGATGATCCTTCACAGTTGACTTTTTCCTGACAAAGTGAATTTTTGGGCTTTTGTGTAGAAATAAGATCTTCTCCACAAATGGATGATATAAATGGATTATATGGAGGTAGTAGAGATCCTTGAATCATGTCTTGAGTTTTGGATCCATGCCCTGATCAGAAGTCAACTGTCTTGGTGAATTAGGTCAAAACCCTAATTTGTCGACCATGTGAAAGTAATGACTGTAGACTTTGAATTGAAGTGTGATGTCCAGTAGACCTTGTAATATGAGTTATTTGAAGATGATTGATGTCTTTGAATGACCCTCTGAGGTTTTTTAGGGTTTCCCAAATGTGATCCCTGATTTTCAGTCCTTGATAGGCTCAAAACCCTAGTCTGGCGACCTGAGTAAACCTGTACTCATATGACTGGATGTCTAATCAATCATAGATGAGAAAAGTGAAGTCTTTGAGCCTCATGATTGTATTAGGGACTAATCCTTGTATTGATTGATCCTTTGCCTGAGCTTTCTTGTCTTTGAGCATCCTCGATTAGGTACCAGATGGAGAAATGACTGCTCTGGGTACTTGTCTTGACCTGATGAAAAATCCTGAAGATATGTCATCTCAGGGGGGGTCAAAAATTAGGGTATGACAATAAGTTTTCCATACTTCTCCTTGAAAGCCTGGGGGTTGACCACCAGTTTTCCGAGCTTTCCCAGTTCCTCGACCTGGGGAATCTTGAAGGTGTATTTCCTAGCTCTCTTTCTTCCATAATCCATAATATAGATCCTTAAGTCCTTTCTCCGTTTCTCTCTTTCTATGAAGTTCAAAACGTTCGTTATTTAGTTTCCTTGAAAAACGACTCGAAAAAGACTCTTTTTTTTTTGTTTTTAGTTGTTATTAATGAATGATGCATGAATGCATGAATGCACACACAAGAGTTTTAAACAAACATGGCGTTGAAGGGTATAGTGGTCATGAAGTCAAAACGCAAACCTCGCCCCAATGGTAAACTAAGGTTAAGGATTGTTGTACCTGTAGAACGGGTTCTAGGGGTCTCAGAGTTTTTGCTCAACCTTAAAGATACGTTGACTGGTATCTATAAGAGAGTTTTCTCTGAGTGTAGTATCTGCGTGACAATTACTTTCGTAATCACCGCTCTACGTCCTAAAAAAGGCTTTAAGTGGGGTTAATGTGTTTCTAGGTCCTCCTGGTACAAATCAGTCTCGGAATGCAGTGGCGCAGTTAATCACAACCAGCCAGGCAAATCCCAAGAGTAGAATTGGAAACCAAGATTAGAGGGTCTTCACCGGGAAGACATCCTCCATCCTATCTTATGTTGCACTCAAATCCGGGTATAGGATTTCTCACCACAAGGGGGAATCAAGCCCTTTCCCGATACAGAATAAACAAAATAAACAAATATATATGCAACAAACACATGATATGACACAGAGGTTAGGCAGGACCTCTCTTGTTTGAGGGGGAATTTGGCATCCCTAATTCCTCATTGGGGCTGGACCAGCAACAGGTCAACCATTGGTTTGGATGAAAAACCAAGGTTTTTAACACTTATATCCCCAGCAGAGTCGCCATTTTTCTGTGGTGTCGTTTTCTTTACCTCCCCGTTTCACTTGGGAGGACGGCACGCTAAACCCTTCACGCGAAATTTGGAAGGAGAATGCACCCGTGGTGGGATGAATTTTGTTTCAGTTCTTCCTACGATATCACACGAACTTTCTTATTTGTCCTACGAGTAGGAAAGGGGAAAAAAGATCTCAACTAAACCCTAGGAGTTTGCTAAGTGTAGGGATTTCACCTAGACTAGAAATTCTGGAGTCCGGGGGGTCGGTTATACATAGGGAAGTGTTTAAACACCCTACATATCTGTAGTACTCTACAGGAACCTTCTCTGTGTCATTTGTGATTGTGTTTATTGCTAATGATTTGGGAAAGTTTCTCCTTTGTGTTAGGAGAAGGAATTGAATTGATTAAAGAAAGACAGACAGACAAACAAACTGACTATTTTTGGTATTTTATTAGCTCGCTGAGATTCCTTGTGAATCTCATGCCTACATATCCCTAGTGGAAGTCAGAGCTTAATGTAGTTCGGGGAACTAACTAGGGAAATTAATTATTTTTGGTGCCTTGCTTAAAGCTTAAGGTTGAAGCTTGAATTAAATCTCTGTTTACAGTAAAGAGACATGAAATCATCTTTACAGAGAGGTATTTGTACTATTCTACCACAAACATTTAAAAAGTGACAGAATAACTGAATTCATTTCATTCAAGAGGGGGACCTTACTTGTGTATGTGCAAGTATACCAGTCAAATGCCTCTTAAATGAAAGAAAGATGCTCATCCAAATTAGGGAAAGTTACCACATGTCTGGGTTTTACTGCCAGCTCATGCCTTTCAAAATCCTAAATGGGAGA
This sequence comes from Vicia villosa, assembly GCF_029867415.1. Lineage (NCBI taxonomy): Eukaryota > Viridiplantae > Streptophyta > Magnoliopsida > Fabales > Fabaceae > Vicia > Vicia villosa. Next base: position 112,306,756 of record NC_081185.1, read on the forward strand.
CTTGATTAAAATTGAAATGAAATGTAATGTTTGTTTGAATGTGGTGGAGTAGTAAAAATATCTCTCTATAGAGATAAGCTATGTCTATCTACTGTATAAAAGATTTGAATTTTAACTGGCTTGTATGAGGCCCAAGCTTGAGGCTTTTTGATTGATTAATTAATTATTATTGACTCTGGGAGATGACTCCAATGGGGATTAATTACAGGGTATTTTTGTGTTCTGTACAAAGCCCAGAATTGAGGCTGACTCTATTTGGAGAGTGTTTATTTGATGGATTTTTATTTGGTGTTCTGTACAAAGCCCAGAATTGAGGCTGACTCTACTTAGGGAGACTATATTTGTGTGCCTTGTACAAAGCCCAAGGTTGTGGCTAACTGCTGAGGATAACTGAATTTTTTGAGACTATGAATGACTCTATTTTTGGTGTGCCTTGTACAAAGCCCAAGGTTGTGGCTGACTCTAGCTAGGGAAAACATTATTTTCTGCCTTGTACAAAGCCCAAGGTTGTGGCAGACTCTTTTAAATGAATTGAGTATGGATGACTCTATGGGAAAAGATCCTAGGTGTTAGGAATCTTTGACACATGAAAGTATGGTTTAAACTGCCTTGTACAAAGCCCAAGGTTGTGGCTACTGAATGATGAAGAACTCACTGGGGAGACTCTATTATCTGCCTTGTACAATGCCCAAGGTTGAGGCTGACTCTTGACAGGGGAGTTTTATTGTTTGGTGCCTTGTATGAAGCCCAAGGTTGAGGCTAACTGTTTTTGTTAGTTTTGACTCTACTGAGGAGATTTTATTTATTAAAAGACTGTTTTTCTTTGGAAGCTAACCCTTTCCAGGGATTTTGACTCAGCTGGAGAAATTATTTGGTAAAAGACTGACTTTATCATGTTTTTTGGAGGCTGACCCTTTCCAGGGGTTTTGACTCTTTTTGGGGAAATTATCTCCTAAGAGAATGAATCTTTATTTATTTTTTAATTTATTTTGGAGGCTAACCCTTTCCAGGGATTTTGTTGAAATGGAGGTTGATTTTAATTGACTTTGGAGGCTAACCCTTTCCAGGGATTTTGTTGAAATGGAGGTTGATTTTAATTGACTTTGGAGGCTAACCCTTTCCAGGGATTGGCAGAAAGATTATCTAGTGGAGACTTCTTGTTTAAAGCCCAAGATGAAGGCTGACTCTTACTGAGGATAAGCAAATATGGATCCTAGACTCTGCTAAGGAAGATTAATGAAGATAAGGATGACAGAGACTGTCCATGTCTCTCATTCCAAAAGGAGTACTCAATGTAAAATTGAGACAAACTTAGCTTGTTTAAAGTCTGGTTTAAATTGGAAGAAACTCACCAGGGTAGGCTAAAAGGTGACTAAAGACCTGTTCCTATGTTTATAAGAAACCTGATGGGTCCTTGTATACAAGCTCAAGAGGAAGCTGGAAATGCTTTTAAGAAGCCTGTGGGTCCTTGTACAAAGCCCAAGAGGAGGCTAATCGAGGGTCCTTGTTATAGCACAAGAGAAAGCTATGTAGTTTTGAACTTATTTTGGCTCTAAGCAAATGGGTAAGAGGTTTCACCGGGAATAATTCCTCTTTGGGTGGATGTGCCCTATTTTTTGGATTCTAAGGTTTTTGCCAAGATGTTTCACCGGGAATAATTCATCTTGGGGGTTTGAACTACAGATCTCTAATTAGGAAAGAGCCTTCACCGGGAAGACATTCTCAATCCTAGGCCATATTCCTATAATATATATATAGTTTAACTGTCCTAAGGTTTATACTCAAACGTAGTTCTAAACAAATGTATGTACAGTTTATATTTGACAGTAATTTAAACAAAAACTGTAAATTGAAAGCTTGTAAAGCCTAACCTGGATGGAGTGGAGGCCTTTGAAGAAGTATATACAGAGCCTCAACAGTAATTGGTGGATAACAGTTGAATATATATATGATAAACAGTTAATGGTTTTTGAAAACAGAAGAAGTGAAGATGGACAAAGGTCACATAGGTATCTGAAGAGTTTCACCGGGAATAATGCCCTTCAAATACCAGAAGAATGTTTTGAAAACAGAAAGAAGATTTTGAAAATACAGTTTTGAAAACAAGCTAAGAAGAGAAGATTTTTGGGACTTACACTCTATTAGAGGCCCAGTACTTTACAATACTGGTGTAAAAACAATTTGAAAATGATTTGGAATGATACAAGGTTTTGTTGTTTGAAAACCCTAATCATTTGATTTATTCGGAGATTGAAAACAGTTTTGAAAATTGACAAAAGTCAACTTAATTAAGGTAAAGATGAAGATCTATGCCTAATTAAGACCTAAACAATTAGGGTTTTATCATAAACTTTATTTACAAAATGATTAGGTTAAAACAAAATGAATATATATATTTAAAGTATTTAAGGAAACACTTAAAACATACTATTTTAAACCTAATAAAAATATATGAAATAAATAATATTTTTATGATTTTTTTATTATTCACAAAATAGATATATTAAATGACAAGTGTGTGAAAAATGAAGTGAAAATGATTTAATTTAATAGGTGAATTATTCATGTGAAGTTGTGAAGAAAATGAAAGAAATTATGTGTTAAAAAATAGTTCTTGGCCCTTGGAGGATTTGAACCCACGCCCTTGAGGTCACCAGCCCAAAACAACACCACTGAGCCAACGCGCGCTTGGTGATAATAACTCTCACTCAATTGGTTATGTTTCAAAACAAGTGATAAATCATTGAAAAATAAAAGAATCAAAAAGTCTGGGGCGAGGGGGATTCGAACCCCAGACTTTGGGCACGCGCAACACACAAACACTCTTTACCACTGGGCTGTAACGATGTAGTCGTTTATAAAACAACTTCTATTCAAAATAAAATAAACTTTGGCCCCAGATTTAAATTTTGCGCGCCATGGCCATAGTCATCTTCTTCCTCGAGCTCAAGGATTTTCAAAATCCTAACTCTCTGGTTTCTCAACTAAATGACATGATGTAAACATCAATCTTGTTCTAAATTTCCTCACGAATCCATATATGTAACTAACATTTATTTATATGAACTATAGCTACCTAATTTCTCAGAAAACTCTAAGAACACATGAACCCTAAATTTGAAATTAAATGACAAACAAGATGAATAAATGAAAGATGATAGAGGGTTTTCAATCCTCTGATGATGCTAAACAAGATAGAATCGAGCTTTAACTCAAAGAGTGCTTAAATTAAAGAGGTGAGGTTCAGAAACTTACCTCTGAAAATGGAGGTCGTGAGGATGATGGAGAACACCTGGACTTGAATGAATGATCTCAATAGCTTCCTTGAGACTCAATGATGCTAACTGAATGCTTATTGGAGCTTGAATCCTCCTGAATTGCTCTATGGACCTCCCTCGATTTGAGCTTCAAGTAGACATGGAGGTTGTTGAATTTGGAGTTACAGACGAGCTGCAGCCATCTGGTTAGCTTCACTATGACCTGAGGAGTGTGCCTGGATGATTGGCTTGGCTTGAAACCTCCTGAATTACTCTATGGACCTCCAACTGCAAATGCTCCAAAGTGAGAGCAACAATGGTGTTCCTCCACTTACAGAAGTGATCCAGGTGTTTGGATCACCTCAAATGAACTCCCTTGAGATGTTAGAATGCTTACTTTCCAAAGATAAGCTTTGGTTTGAAGAAAACGATTCTTCTTGCCAAAGAACTTTGAAAAACCATAAGCATGAGAAGAGAAAGAGAAAGCAAGGAATAAGGTTGCTTTGGTGTGTTTTCTGAATGAGAAAGAGGTCTCTATTTATAGGCAATTGGTTCAGAGCAATTGATCATAGTAAGCTTGCTTAGTGTAGTGAGTTTGGTTTCTTAGCCATGAAGAAATTCAAAGAATATTCCAAGTGCAATGATGAGCTCTTTGATACCACTCCCTAGCCATCGGTTTTGCTTGATCTTAGGGGACCAAATGGCTGCAGAAATGAGCTCCAATTGGTTGGGAGAAGATTCCTTTGATGAATCACCAATTTGTCATAAATTCAAAAATGCAATCATTACATAATCACATGCCTTTGTTTTTGGGAATCTTCTCTAATCCTTATGCAATGATGGAAATTGATGTATGGTATGGTTTCAGATGCATTAGAGGTCGTGTAGCATCACTTAGTGAAGTAAAATGCACAAAATTGCAAAGTTTCAAATTGTACATGACCTATAATTTTACTTCATGAGGCCAACTTTGAACAAGCATAACTCCTAGATCAAATTGAATTTGGAGAAGGTTGAACACAATTTGGAAAGCCCTAAACATCTACTTCAAATCATTAGTTTGGAGTTTCTTCAGAATCCTTTGGCAAATTTGTGAAAAATGAGGCCAAAGTTGGAAGAAAACTAGGTTAAAACACTTAGAAAATTTTCTAAGTGTTTATGACCTAAAACTTCAAAATTTCCAAAACTCATAAATGATTGATCTTTTGAAAAAAGTTCCTTTGTAAGATGTTGTTTTATTTTGCAAGATCTACAACTTTCATGTTGGAAGTTTTTTGAGTTGTGTAGGTGAAATTTTGAGTTCTCACCATGCCTTAAAAAACCCTAATTCCCGACTTTTTGCTCCTTGATGAATTTCTTTGAATTTCTTTGGTCAAATGACTTTAATATCCATATATTGATGATATTGATCCTTCAAAGTCATGGTTTGACCAAAAATCTCAAAAGTCAATGGTGATCCCATACAGTTGACTTTTTCCAGATAAGGTGAGATTTTGGACTTTTGTGTAGAATCAAGATCTTCTCCTCAAATGAATGATGTAAATGGATTATATTGAGGTAGTAGAGACTCTTGAATCATGTCTTGAGTTTTGGATCCATGACCTGATTAAAAAGTCAACTATCTTGGGGAATTAGGTCAAAAACCCTAATTGTCGACCAGAGGACAATGATGACTGTAGACTTTGAATTGAGGTGTAATGTCCAGTGGATCTTGTCATATGAGTTAGTTGAAGATGATTGATGTTTTTGAATGGCCCCCTAGGGCTTTTTAGGGTTTCCCAAAGGTGATCCTTGATTTTAGTCCTTGATAGGGCTCCAAAACCCTAGTCTGTGGATCTGAGTAATTCTGTACTTAGATGACTGGGTGTCTAATCAATCATAGGTGAAATAATGAAGCTCTTGAGTCTTATGATTGTATTAGAGACTAATCCTCCTATTGATTGATCCTTTGCCTGAGTTTTCTTGTCTTTGAACACCCTCGATTGAATGTCAGACTGCTCTGGGTACTTACTCTGACTTGATGAAAATCCTAAAGATATGTCATCTCAGGGGGGTCAAAAATTAGGGTATGACACAAGACATTTGCAATAAGAAGGCAATCACTAGAACTTCAAAGCGACAAAGCCAAACATATATCGGTTTCAATGATTAAGCACAAATGACACATATTGGCAAAAGATAGACATGAATCCACAAGTCAATTAGGCCAAACAACCACAAGCCAAGCAAAGTGCGACGCGTAGAGCCAAACCACAACTCCCACATCATCACCAACAATTACGTAATTGTAAAAAATGTTGAACATTAACACATGCAATGGTAATCAAACTATGACAATATCTCAAGTAACGATTTAAGCATCTACCAAAACAAATACCAAGCAAGAAAATTCAACACGTGCATTGACACAAACACCTTGAGTACATCACAAGCCACACGTATTAATACCAACGATCACATCAATATGACACCAACGACAAGAATTAACACATGTGAAGATGATCAATTATGGCAAATATACTCAAGTCATAACCTAAGCATTAAACTAGGCAATTACCAAGCAAAAATTATACACAAGCATTTATACAAACACCTAGAGTGTGTCGCAAGCCACATGCATGAATGTTAACAATATTGCACACATAATCACCAACAAACCATGGATTCGAACACAAATAGCGTAATTCATCATCAACGTGCATCAATTATACGGAACGAACATTAATTCTAGCCACAATTCATATGAACACGATTAACAATACGCAAATTCATCAATCAATCATCATCACACATCCATTGAAACAAGATCAAGAAGTAGATCTACATTAGAATTCATATAATGATCATCAATTAAGCACTTAATTCATGATTAGAAAGCTTACCGAACGAAGATCTAAGTCGACGCGTGAACACGAACACGACTCGTACGCGAACACGAAACGAAGCCGAAAAACGAATCCCAAGGAGAGTGAGAGAGAGGCGCGCGAGCTAGGGAGAGAGGAGAAGAAGAAATTCGAACTCCGAACTTTGATTCTCAATCCATGTCGTTCTTGATCTTCGAGAAAATTGATGAATATTGATGAAAGTTTTATGTGATATGTGGTTTTGATCTATGAGAATTGAGAGAGAATTGAGAGAAAGTGTTTGTGAAAAATTGGTGAATTGAAATTATGAGAGTCCCCCCCTGATTTGTGAAAAGCAAAATGTTTATATATTGTCGACGCGAAATGTCCAAATTGCCCTCGGTGCGTCTTATTCTGGCTCGTTTTTAAGGAAACTCGGTTCGGCTCTGAATTCCGGAACGAAACCAATGCCACTGTGAAGATGACCAAATTTGTGATCCGTCTCCGCGAGAATCGTCTCAATCCGATAAGCGATGAAGAAAATACGCCCGTTTGAACGACGAGAAACGTCGATTCATCTGGCGCGACTGTGCAGAATTTTGTGAGTACCGCTCAAAGAACTCGATAAAACTCCAACTTCGGCTAAGAATCTGAACAAGCATGTGTGACGAAGAATCGAAGCTAACGAAATTTCTGAGATAATGCCGCCGGAATGGACCTCATACGATAAGAATCGAAGAAGTTATGAATTTTTGAACTCGGCGCGACATACTCGAAAACACACTTTTTACCGAAACAACGCGACGATCCTTAAAATTCTGGGAATTTTCAGTGCATAATTGGCCTTTGGTCCGAACATATGAAATCTTGGTAATGATGATACAAATCTCCATTTAAATTTTCAAGCAAATCCAACGAGCGGATTAGGAGATACGAATTTTCTGAGATCCGAAACCCTACATTCAGCACTATTTTTCACTGCGAAACCTCAAGTAATTTGCACATTTGACAACCTTCCTCAAAGAATTGGCTTCCAAGCCGAACACGAAAGTTGTAGATATCGTTGAAACAGCAAATACAACGTGGGAACTTAGCTCATATCACCTTCCACATGGTATTTATGAATTTTATCGTATTTCCACTATTTTAAACCATTCTTCACACCTTACTTCCTTAGCACCTCAAGAACTCTTTATTATTTTTCTTCAATTTTTAAATTCCGAAATAAACGTCATCATTAACTTATAGCTCAAATAAAGAGGGCAAATTTTGGGGTGCAACAGCTGCCCCTATTCAAACTTCTTGAACTTGACGAGTGGGAAACGAAAGTTTCAAACCGTTGAGGTGGAAGGAGATTGAATACCAGAATGAACTCGAAAATTTGCGCTCTTGATCAATAGAAGACTCCATCTTGAAATAAGAAGGAATGTACCACCCCGCAAGCAGGGAGAAAAAACTTCGATTGATCTGGATAATAAATATGCTCCAACTTGTGATAAGAGGGAACGGGCACCCACAGGCAGGGGAAACACTTCAAATGATCTGGGCATCAAGAGAAGGAACATCTCGACTGATCTGAATATCAGACGTAGCAGATGTCTCCGAACTTGCATCGGGATAGATGTCTTAAGTCGATCTGGGAATCGAAGGAGATACGCCGGTTAATCTGGACATCAACGGGTAATAGGTATCTCTGATCTGGGAATCTAGGCGGACATCTCTTCTGATGCAATTAAATCATCTGGTAGATATTCCTACTAATCTGGGAATTAGCGGCTAGCTCCTTCGTAAGACCACGGGGATCCGGAGGCAGTTCCTTCAACTGAACTAGAAATCAGGATAGGAACAATATCTCTTCCAAACTGTGTACGCCGGGGAAAGAATGCCTTTAAACTGATCTGGACATGATGCCAGAAAATAAGTAGGACAATCTTCATCTGAAAGACAAAGTCAATCAGGCAAACATCTCCATCTGATCTGATGATATCAGTGGCTTGCTCCTTAGTAAGATCACGGGAGATCCGGAGGAGGTTCCTTCAACTAATCTGAAACTGGATATTAGGATAGGAACGGATGTTTCTTCCGAACTGTGTACGCCGGGTAAAGAAAACGTCCTCAACTGATAGTAAGGTATCAGGACTGGGCAAACGAGTTTCTTCTTCTGAACGAACTAAATCGTCAGGGAGTAGATATTTCCAACTGATCTGATGCATCAGAGGGCTTGCTCCTTCGGAAGATCTTGGGAGATCCGGAGGCGGTTCCTTCAACTGATCTGGATATCAAGATAGGAACAAATATCTTCCACCGATCTAGGGGCATCGGGAATAGGAATGTCTTTGAACTGATCTGAGCTGTGCCAGAAAATAAGTAGAACAATCCTCCTCTGATTCAAAACATCAGGATAAACGCCTGTAATGACTAGGCGAATATTGCTCTCTAGGAAGCATTTGAATCTGGATAACTTTCCTGTAGAAAGAAACAACATATATGATATGGTTTATGCATGATGTATGCATGAATGTGTATGGAATAACGTTTCCGAGAAGGAAGACGCTATACATTTAAAGAATGCAATGCGAATGATGCATGATTCAAACGTTGCTTGGGGAGACAACGGAGGAGCATTGAATTGCTAAAGAATGTCCTGGAGAGAGCATAGAACTCTGCGGGGAGGACAAGATGAGCGACCAAGGGTCACAAACTACGAGCTGGCAAAGATGGATCAGAAATCTGCGGGAGACGATCAAATCTAGATGCGAGCTCTGCTTGGGGAATAAATCTTGCTCGAAGATAAGAACATCCCACTTAACTGCTTGGGGAATACCCTGGGAACTTCACTGGAGAAGCAAATTCCCGACATTCTGGGGATGTGGAGATAAGAGCAAGTCATAGAGATAACTCTGATAGGGAGTAACCAACTTACTTGTGTAGAACGCATTCCGCTGGGGAAATCATTGATGCGAATAGATCCTACTGAGGATGCATGTGGATCTCTGCTGAGGAAAAGAAACTCAGTGGGGAAGATGAATACTTTTGCAAGGCGAGCTGCTGGGGATATGAGAGATCCGCTGGGGATAAGGAACTTAGCATAAGAACCTTTTGTTTAGGCAACTCCACTGGGGAATAAGATGACTCTCCTGGGGAAAACAGGTCCATCTGATGGAGAGAGAAGCGCTCTACTGGGGAAAGAGAGGCATTCAGGCAAAGAACCTCATTAAGAGCTAGCTGGGGAATCAGATACCATTCTATCATGACTCAAATGGGGAGAAAGCATTCCGCCGGGGAGTAAGACGTCAAATGCACGGGGATTGCATCGAGATGTGCTTTGACGAGGATATGAGAATCTTGGAACAAAGAAAGTCTCATCTGAATGTACTCAGCTGGGGAATGAGAATCTCTCATTAGGAAGCACTCGGCTGGGGAGTGAGAATCTCTCCTGATTAGGTCCGCCGATATGTTGATACGAAGCGCTTGCAAGGATGTACCTGCGAGACAAACAAATGAACATGCCCCAGGATATAACATGGTATCTTGTTATGCCACCCTGGTTACACAAGACTTCGAAGTAGATTCAAAGGTTATATCATTTCTAATCATGTATTGTAAAAGCAATGCAGTTTTCATATGCAAAGTTTAACACAAACTCAGGACGTTTTACGCAAACAAAACTGTAAAAGAAAACAGTTGTTTAAGATTAAAAGGATCTTTATTAATTGCAAAAGGAATGCTCATAGAAGAGCGAACACATTTCAGAAGTAGTTCCTAGTAAGAGGTAACCACACATTTATTGAGTACAAGAGAAATGGCAATGTGAAACGGATATCCATTGGTTTCGATCCCGCTATCACTTTTATAACCTCGACGTTCTCATCTCCTTGCTTTGGAAGACCGTACTCATTAGGATTGATCATTGCCCGATCTAACAACTGATTGGTGTGACATCACCGAACTTGTGGACCCGACGGGGTTTGTGAGTGCCTTTAGGGATTTGAGTTGCCAGGTGCATACTCAAGAACACGGAGTCTTGCTTATCCCTCGGTCGGGAGCCCTAAACAAAGTGATTGGATGTTGTGCATGCTTTAGGGATTTGAGTTGCCAGGTGCAAACTCAAGAACACGGAGTCTTGCTTATCCCTCGGTCGGGAGCCCTAAGCATGTATGAAAAGTGATTGCCAAGGTGGCATGCGAGATGTAGTCGTTCGCTTTCGTCCCTTTTTTGCCTAAGCCGCCCTTTCGGGTTTTCAACTTAGCGGGTATATTTGTTTCTTTCTCATTCTTTTGCCTGATTCATTTTCTTTTCCTTTTTTTTTCTTCTTTTTTTCTTTCTTTTTTCTTTCTTCTTTTTTTTTTCTCTTTTTTTTTACCAGGTCTATGCGAAGTATTTTTTGACTACATCTGCGTTCACAGGGTGCGGAAAGTTCTCGCCATTCATTGTTGCAAGCATCATGGCACCGCCAGAGAATACTTTCTGCACAACAAAGAGGCTTTCATATGTCGGAGTTCACTTGCCTCGCGGATCGCCTTGGGGAAGGATGATTCTTTTGAGTACCAGGTCACCTGGTTTATAGCTTTGGGGTCGCACCCGCTTGTCAAAAGCTTTTCTCATCTTCTTTTGGTACACCTGACCATGACCAATGGCTGCCAAACGCTTCTCATCAATGAGATTCAACTGATCCATCCGATTTTGTACCCATTCTGACTCGTCAAGCTCGACGTCTTTCATAATCCTCAGGGAAGGAATCTCAACTTCAACTGGTAATACCGCTTCCATACCATAAACAAGTGAGAAAGGAGTTGCCCCAGTCGATGTACGCACAGAGGTGCGATAACCATGCAAAGCAAACGGGAGCATCTCATGCCAATCTCGGTAAGTCACTACCATCTTCTGCACAATCTTCTTAATGTTTTTGTTGGCCGCTTAAACAGCGCCATTCATCTTTGGACGATACGGAGAAGAATTGTGATGCTTGATCTTGAAGGACTCACAAAGCTCCTTCATCAACTTGTTATTGAGATTCGATCCATTATCAGTAATGATCTTCTCAGGAATCCCATAACGACAGATTATGTTGTGTTTGATAAAGCGAGTAATCACTTGTTTGGTAACATTCGCATAAGATGCGGCTTCAACCCACTTGGTGAAGTAATCAATGGCAACCAAAATGAAGAGATGTCCATTAGAAGTAGTAGGCTTAATCTCTCCAATCATATCAATGCCCCACATTGCGAAAGGCCACGGAGAAGTCAAAACATTCAAAGGCACAGGCGACACGTGCACTTTATCAGCATAGATCTGGCACTTGTGACAAATTCTGACATGGTTATGACAATCAGTTTCCATAGTGGACCAATAATAACCAGCCCTCAAGATCTTCTTAGCCATCGTATGCCCATTAGAATGGGTACCAAACTCGCCTTCGTGCATTTCCTCTATGATTTTCGAAGCTTCTTCTTTCACAACACATCGAAGCAACACACCATCATGATGCCTCTTGTACAACACCCCACCGTTGAGGTAAAACTTAGCTGCAAACCTTCTCAAAAACTTCTTATTAGTCACCGACGCTTCGGGAGGATACTCTTGAGTTTCGAGGAACTTTTTGATATCATGATACCAGGGATTACCATCTAATTCGACATCAGCCTCAAAGCAAAACGCCGGCTCATCCAACCTATTGATGGTAATGTTAGGCGCTTCATTGGCCCATTTCACTTTGAACATGGAAGCCAAAGTAGCGAGAGCGTCAACAAGATTGTTCTCTTCTCTAGAAATATGCTCGAATGTGATCTCATCAAAGTACGGAATGAGTCTCATCACATGCTCTCTGTATGGAATCAGATTCTGATGGAGAGTCTCCCAATATCCATTGATCTGGCTAATGACAAGATTGGAATCCCCATAAACTTTCAAGTACTTGATTCGCAAATCGATCGCAGCTTCGATACCATAGATGCAGGCTTCATACTCAGCCATGTTATTAGTGCAATCAAAACAGATTCTGGCTGTAAACGGAATATGAAAACCTGATGGAGAAGTAATTACAGCTCCAACACCATTCCCGAGTGCATTAGAGGCACCATCGAACACGAGCGTCCATCGCGATCCTGGTTCGGGTCCTTCCTCTGGTCCAGGAATGTTACAATCTCTGATGTACAGGACATCCTCATCGGGGAATTCAAACTTCATCGGTTCATAATCTTTGACAGGCTGATGCGCAAGATAATCTGCCAACACACTACCTTTGATGGCTTTCTGGGTAGTATACTGGATATCATATTCAGTCAAGATCATTTGCCACCTGGCTACTCTTCCGGAAAGAGCGGGCTTCTCAAAAACATACTTGATAGGATCCATCTTGGAAATCAACAAGGTGGTGTGAACCAACATATACTGCCTCAGCCGGCGAGCAGCCCACACCAAAGCACAACAAGTTTTCTCGAGCAGCGAGTATCGTGATTCACAGTCGGTAAACTTTTTGCTAAGGTAGTATATTGCATGCTCTTTTCGGCCAGACTCGTCATGTTGACCCAACACACATCCCATTGAATTTTCAAGAACTGTGAGGTACATAATCAAAGGCCTTCCTGGAACTGGAGGCGTTAGTATCGGAGGTTCCTGCAGATACTCTTTCATTTTTCGAATGCTTTTTGACAATCATTATTCCACCTGGCCGTCTGATCTTTTCTTAGCAATTTGAATATTGGTTCACAAGTGGCCGTAAGATGAGAGATGAATCTAGCAATGTAGTTCAACCTCCCTAAGAAACCACGAACCTCTTTTTCTGTTCTCGGCTCAGGCATCTCTTGTATAGCTTTTATTTTGGCAGGATCAACCTCAATACCTTTTCCCTTGACAACAAAGCCCAACAACTTTCCGGATCACCCTCCGAAAGTGCATTTGTTTGGATTCAACCTCAGTCTGAATTCCCGAAGCCTTTCAAACAACTTCTGCAAGTGAACCAAGTGCTCTTCTTCAGTGTGAGACTTTGCAATCATGTCATCGACATACACTTCAATCTCTTTGTGAATCATGTCGTGAAAAAGAGTCACCATGGCGCGTAGATACGTTGCCCCTGCGTTTTTCAACCCAAAAGGCATGACTTTATAGCAGAAAGTTCCCCACGGTGTGATAAACGTTGTTTTCTCCATGTCTTCTGGTGCCATCTTGATCAGATTGTACCCAGAGAAGCCATCCATGAAGGAAAACACTTTGAAAGGAGCAGTATTATCCACCAACACATCAATGTGAGGGAGAGGAAAATCATCTTTCGGACTCACCCTATTCAAATCTCTGTAATCAACACACATCCTAACCTTTCCGTCCTTCTTGGGCACAGGAACAATATTAGCAACCCACGGCGGGTAATTCACCACTTGCAGAAAGCCAACATCAAACTGTTTCTCAACCTCTTTCTTAATCTTCTCAGACATATCTGGGAGAGTCCTTCGGAGCTTCTGCTTGACAGGAGGACTATCTTCCTTGAGAGGTAGGCGGTGTACCACAATATCTGTATCGAGACCAGGCATATCCTCATAGGACCAAGCAAAGATGTCCGCATACTCTTTCAACATAACAATAAGCCTCTGCTTCACACTATTCTCAAGCGCAGCCCCTATCTTGACTTCTCGAACTTGCTCTTTAGTGCCAACATTTACCATCTCAATTGCCTCCTGATGCGGCTGAATCGCTTTCTTTTCTTGTTTCAATAATCTGGCCAACTCATCCGGGAGATCACAATCTTCATAAGCTTCCTCCTCAGCTTGGTAGATCGGATTGTCAAAATCATAATAAGCAACAGCGGAACTGTTACCAATGAAATCCGTAGTAGTGGAACATCTGCATGATTGATGTTTTTATTTTAGTTTTATTTTTATTAAGCTATGTGCAAGTGTGTGCCAAAACATTGCCATTTAAAGAAAAAAAAGTTAAAAAGAAAGACAAAGAGCAAAACATTTGAATGCAAAAACGTCCTTTTATTTCATGATTAACTTTGAAAATGCGAACTGCATGGCCCTACAAATGATTCACCACGCCTTGGGCAGAGCGTAGGAATTATGGCATGATAAGAAAAGTAAAAACAAAGAAATTTACTCCTGAGCTTGTGTAACTTGGATGACATCTTCAATTGTCCAGTTGCGAGGTATCTCCCCAGGAATACTTGGACGAATCTAGCTATCAAAATCACAATCGCTATCCACTTCCTCACCATTGACAATGGCGTGAACCTGACCGTCTTGAATGACACCCCCACTCACAAACTTGATCGGGCTGAGGACACCAGACTTGGGCGATGCATTCTGCTTTCCAGGATTGAAACCGAGACCATTCTTGTCAAATTTGGGACGCACGTCAATTATTTGCCCCCAACCTTCCGCTCTTCCCGTCTCAACGGCAACCTGAGCATCTTTCAAAGAGGACATAACCGTTTCTGGCTTCGTTATCTCATAAAGAGGAGTTCTCACAGCGTTCACAGCTTCAAACGCTTGGAATGGCGTCTCATGTATTTCACCTTCGATCTCTACATATCGGAAAGAGGATAAGTGACTCATGATATAATCTTCTTCACCACAAACCATCACCACCTTACCGTCAACTGGATACTTCAACTTCTGATTAAGAGTGGATGCACAGCGCCAGCCTTGTGAATCCACGGCCGTCCCAACAAACAACAGTAAGCGGGTTGAATATCCATCACATAAAAGGTTATAGTAAAGATCTAAGGACCCACTTGGATGGGTAGATCTACCTCCCCGAACACAGACCTTCTTGAACCGTCAAAGGCGCGCACTACCAACTCACTTGGCCTTAACTCAACACCTGCATAGTCAATTCGCATGAGAGCTGATTTAGGAAGTACATTTAAAGAAGACCCAGTATCAACCAAAACACGGGACAAGGTCGTCCCCTTACACTCAATCGAAATATGCAAAGCCTTGTTATGGTTTCTCCCTTCTGGAGGAAGATCACAATCTGTAAATCCCAAACCGTTCCCAGCGGAGATATTATTGGCCACCGCCTCTAGATGATTCACAGATATCTCATGTGGGACGTAAGCACCATTCAGAATTCTCAAGAGAGCATCTCTATGACCTTCTGAGCACATCAGCAGTTGCAAGATGGAGATCTTTGACTGGGTCTGACCCAACTGCTCAACCACCTTATAATCAGACTTCCTGATAATCCTCAACAGTTCTTCCACATCCTTGGTAGGCACAGCACCATCAGGTACCCCATTCTGAACAGGAGAATTTTGGACATCAGTCACTACTTGTTTTCCTTTGGCCTTAACCAAAGAATCTGCATTGTTTTGAACAAGCTGAGGAGAGAACACCCTACCACTGCGAGTAATTCTACCAGTACCGGCAAAATTATCAGTGTTTGCAACTGAGGCTTCCATAAAACTCTGTTTAGATGACACACCCTCCTCCTTCGTGCCATAGTAATACACGTCAGAACCATAATGCCAAGGGACGGCCTTCTCGCTCTCATATGGAATGGGCCCAGGCACGGTAATCATCAACGCCGCTGGTTGTTCCTCATACGGGATACTGACAGGTATCTGAATAGGCACTTGGATACATATTGGAACAACCGGCTCATAAGGAATTGAGATCACAGACACTTCACCGTCATTACTCTTCGCACCTCTCAACCTTCGATAAAACTGAAGAGGACCTTCATCAATCAGCTTTTGTACCATAGCCTTCAAATCAGCGCAACCCTTAAGCTGACTCTTGCAATTCTTACAATCAATACCACAGCCCGGGAAGATGCCACTATTGACCAGATGTTGCTTCACAGACACAAGAGGGAAGGTCAAACAGCCCACGTCAGATACAACATTTATCTCTTCACTCTCAATGGCATTCACACCCGAACCTCCGTGAGCAGGCATCGGATTATTGACAATATTGGTTGTAGGAGTGAACTGAATTATCTTTTGATCCAACAAGTCCTGGACTTTGTTCTTCAGTGCAATGCACCTTTCTGTATCATGGCCAGCGGCACCTGAGTGGAAAGCACATCGTGCGTTTGCATTGTAATTCGAAGATTGTGTGTCCGGAGCATTCGGAGCATCTCTCAAAGTAATCTTCTCAATCTTAAGCAAATGTTATAGCACTTAAGCATAGGTCATAGGAATCGGATCAATCTTTCTGTGAGGCCTGGTCCTGGGAGGATAGCGATCATTATTGGAATGATGTCCTTGCTGATGTTGTTGTTGCGGTACTGGAATCATGACAGCATTAACCTGTGAATTGCTTCTCCCTGAACCTCTTCTTCCATATATGGCATCCGCATTTCCTTCCTTCTAGCATAACCCTCAACTTGTTTCTTACCACTAGGAGTATTAGAAGAAGCTCCCAACTGAATTTTCCCCATCTTTAGACCCATCTCAACGCGCTCGCCGTATCTCACCATTTCAGAAAAGTTGGCTGAAGCACTACAGGCCAAGTAATAGTGTTACCCGGAATCTCTTACCCACTTGTGCATTGCTTTTAGTTTTGGGCTTTGCACCTGTTTTTTAGGTTATTGCAACTTTTTTCCTTTTCCTCCTTTGGAAACAATAAAAAGTTTGGTCGGAACAAAAGAAAAATCATTTTTTTTGAGCACTCGAGCCCAAAGAAGGCATCAGGTGTCTCATCCAGAAAAAGATACGATTTTTCCCCGCGACAGAAAAATGGCGACTTCACTGGGGACGAAACTTTTTATTGTTTCCAAAGAAAGGGTTATTTCTATTTGTTTTGTTTTTATTTTATCTTGTTACATGTGTGGTTCTCTGGTACTGTTACTTGTGTGGTTCTGTTACAAGTGATACATTATGGACAAATCCTAACCCGGATTAAGTACACATAAGAATTAGGTGGAGGGTATAGTCATGTATGGCATACAAGGAGTTCAGTCCTTAAAAAGTCAGCATGAGAATTCTTCCGCTCAGTGGAGGTTCCTTGTTGGTAGTATATGTTTAGCAAGTTCAGTTGCGAAGACATTATTGCTTTCATTGAATTGTAGAAGCTGAGTTGGCTGTAGAACCCATAACCCATCCTGGCCTTATTAGGTTGTGGTGCAGAAACTATTCAGGTGTAGACTTGGATTAGTTGTCATGCGGAGAACCACACTCAGACGAGTTTTTCTTGAGAATATTGCTGGCTCACAAGTTCAGTTGTGCAAGCCGGTAATATCCGAAAGAAAAATGTAGACTCTGACGTATCAGTAGAACATGTTGTGCAGGTGATTAAACCCTAGTACTATCCCATGTTTGGTTCTCTGACCTCATGCTCGTGACGCTGGACCTTTGAACTTGTGTGTACCATGTTTGTGTTACCATGTTTGTAGAGTTATGTTTGAATTACCATGTTTGCGCTACCATGTTTGTCGCACCATGTTTGCTTTACCGTGTTTGAATATGTGGCATCCATGCATCCATGCATTCATACATTCATTAAAAAAACCCATCTTTTTCCATAAAAACATGATTTTTCCAAAAAAATTAGAAAATTTTCCTTGCAAACATTATAGGATTAAGTTATGGAGTGGGTAAAGAGGCATACCAAGAAGTACGGTTTCAAAGCTCCTAATGTGGAAAGACTGAAAGAGTTAGCATCTTTTGTACAAGATCCTTCTGATTTTAGGAAAAGCCATTGAAAGCTTTTGCCTATTTTGAACACTCATGTTGATGAAGGACTTCTCAAAACTCTGGTTCAGTTCTATGATCCCGTCTACCGGTGTTTCACCTTTCCAGACTACCAGTTGGTACCAACCTTGGAAGAATATGCCAATCTTTTGGGTATTCCTGTGTCTGACAAAATACCTTTCAATGGTTTGGAAGCCATACCTAAGTGACCAGCCATTGCAGCAGGTATCCACTTGAAGAAATCTGAAGTAGAAAGTAATTGGACTACCAAAGAAAACCTTCCGGGTTTGACTTCGCAGTTTCTAATAAAGAAAGCCTTTGATTTCATCGAAACTGGTAGCATGATAGCTTTTGAAGCTGTATTAGCCTTGCTCATTTATGGGTTGGTTCTGTTTCCCAACGTCAACGACTTTGTTGATATCAACGCCATAAAGATCTTTCTGATTGGAAATCCTGTTCCGACTTTGCTTGGTGACATGTATTTCTCTATTCATCACAAAAATCGCCAAGGTGGTGGAATCATTGTATGTTGTGCACCTCTTTTGTACAAATGGATTGTTTCACACTTACCTAAGTCTCCTATTTTCACGGAAAACCGAGAAGGTTTGCATTGGCCTCGAAGACTTATGTCCCTTACTAATAATGATATCCATTGGTATACTCTGGCTCGTTGCGGTACAGAAATCATTGATAGTTGTGGAGAATTCGCCAACGTACCCCTCATTGGTACACAAGGAGGAATTAACTACAATCCGGTCCTAGCCCGACGACAACTCGGGTATGCAAATTTAGTTAAACCTGTTGGTCTTGCAGTGGAAAGTTACTTCTACCAAGAAGGAGAGGATCCTCAAGGGTTGAAAACAAGAATGGTGAGAGCTTGGTTCGACGTCCGAAGAAAAGGAAAAGGTGAGATAAGGAACTGCATTGCTACGAACGCCTACACCTGCTGGGTAAAGAAAAGAGCAAAGGAGTTTCAAATGCCTTATGGTTATGAAAAACCCATGTTCCCTGTGGTATCTCAACTACCCAATGTTCCCATTAACACTGTGGAAGAATACCAGGAGATTTTAGCCAAGATGAGGTTAGAAAAGGACTCTTGGGAAGAAAAGTTTCGTAAAACTGATGATGAAAATAGAAAGTTGAAGAAAAGGGTGAAAGACCACGAAGAAACTCTCTATTATCAAGATGGATGGCTCATGAGTAAAGATGAGAATATTCGTCGGAAAGACGCTGCAATCAGAAGATACATCAAAGAAAGCAAGGAAAATTTTGAAGCCTCGACAAGCAACGCTCCGATGCCTGACAATTGGAAGAATGTTGTTGACAAGCTGAGGGCTGAAAAGGCCGAGTTGAAAGCTTACTATGGGAAAGAAATCATGAGGCTCAAGCTGCATAATGCATTTGGTTCTTCGTCTGATGAAGATGCTTAGGATTGTTTAACTTTTCATTTATCATTTGCTTCTGTAAGGAGCTACGCTCCAATGTTGTAACATTTCCCATTTATTCAATAAAAGAATTGTTTGTGTTCAAATGTTTGCAAGGAAATAATCTTTAAAATGTTTGAAAAAATCATAAATTTCTTTTTGCATACATCATTCTGCATATCGAGTCTGTTGTATAGAGTCTCATCTTTTGGATCTTTCTCCAATAGATCGTCAAGCTGTCGCGTCTCAAAGTTTCTCGACCGCGCTCGCAATCAGATCACAGATACAATACTCGTTCAAACAGAAGAAGAGTAATGGAACACTCTGAACAAGAGAATATTGAGCTCCGTGGTACAGTGACCACCCTTCAGGAAAAGTTGGAAAGTCTCACTACTCTGGTTGACTCTTTAATGGCCGCACAGAATCAGCCGCCACCACCCAACAGTCAAGCAATAGTAACATCTGAAGTCACTACTCCAGTATCTACAGTTGCATTCGGTATTCCATCTTTCTCCATGCCAGAAGGTTGGGGCACGCCTTTCAGCTTTGGTACAGGTTTCCGCCATAATTTCTCTAGAGTTCAAACAGCTACAACTGAAGCGCCTGCCACACAAGGTTCAGCATTTATTCCGCATTCAGGGGTAACTTTTTCCCAAATCACTATGGCACTTTCTCAGCCCACTATGACAGTTCCGACCCCTACGGTTCACACAGTTCCTTATGATGGCAATGAGATTTATCATGATCAAGGTGATAGCACAAATCAGCGTAATCTTGTGGAAGATCTCCAAGAACAGTTCAACAAGATTCAATTGGAAGTCAAGGCTATTCGTGGCAAAGATTTGTTTGGAAAGAATGCCCAGGAGCTATGTTTGGTTCCCAGTGTACAAATACCAGCTAAATTCAAGGTCCCTGACTTTGAAAAGTACAAAGGTAGTTCTTGTCCACAAAGTCATCTTGTGATGTATGCCAGAAAGATGTCTACTTATGCAGATAATCATCAGTTGCTCATCCATTACTTTCAAGACAGTTTGACTGGTGCCGCACTGAAGTGGTACACAGGCTTGGATAGCACCAATATTCGGACTTTCAATGACCTAGGCGAGGCCTTTGTCCGACAATACAAATACAACTCGGATATGGCTCCAGATAGAGATCAGCTCCGATCCATGGCTCAGAAAGATCATGAAGCTTTCAAAGAATATGCCCAACGATGGAGAGAAACTGCTGCTCAGATTAATCCACCGTTGAAAGAGAAAGAGATGACAAAGATCTTCTTGAATACTCTTGGCCCGTTTTATTATGAACACATGATTGCTAGTGCTCCAAGTGATTTCACCGAAATGGTAAACATGGGGATACGTCTAGAAGAAGGAGTCCGAACCGGACGTCTAACTAAAGAAGGTGGATCTTCAAGCGGAACCAAAAAGTTCGGAAGTGGTTTCCCAAAGAAGAAAGAACAAAGTGTTGACATGGTATCCCAAGGAAAGCCAGGAGGGAACGTCAATCGTCAACAACAGATTGCTGCTATTGCGCCAGTCGTTAATAAAGCACCAAATCCGGGATTTACCCCGCAGTTTCAACAACAGCCTCGACAACAGGCTCAGCAGTTTAACAACAATCAGAATCGTGTGCAAAGAGATCCACATTTTGATCCAATTCCAATGACCTACACAGAATTGTATCCTGCTTTGGTTGAAAAAGGTCTCATTCAAACTAGAGCACCACCACCAGTACCTGAGAAACTCCCATGGTGGTATAAAGCTGAGGTCTCATGCCCTTATCATCAAGGAGCACTTGGCCATGATCTTGAGCATTGCATAGCTTTGAAATATGAAGTTCAGAGGTTGGTTAGATCTAATCTCCTCTCTTTCAGAAATCTGAATCCAAATGTGCAAGCAAATCCGCTGCCCAATCATGGAGGGCATGTTGTAAACATGGTGTACGGATGTCCTGGTCCATACCGAGTCTATAATATCAATTACTCAAGAGCAGATTTGGTACAAATGCACGCCACTCTCTGTTGAGGGCAGAATTTTCGCCAGCATCACTACAGTTCCTGTAGCATATGTTGTGTAGATCCTCACGGATGTTCGATTGTGAGAAGAGACCTCCAAGTTCTGTTGGATAATGGTACTATTCAAATCTACGGAAATAGGAATGAAGATGAAGTTAACATGATAGGATGTTATCCGCATGAGCTTTTAGTCTCAGATATCAACTCGGAAATGCCTAAAGTTAACGTCATCGTTCCTCATTTCAACATGCCTGAGCGCATAGAGGTTACCTACAACAAGCCAAAGGTTCCTATTGCTCCTCTGATCATTTGTCTACCTGGACCTGTTCCCTATGACTCTGATAAGGCAGTTCCCTACAACTACAATGCAACAATGATAAAGAATGGACAAGAAGTTCCTTTACCTACTCTTTCATCTGTTGTAAACATCGCTGATGTAAGTCGTGTAACAAGAAGTGGACGTGTGTATACTCCACTACCTCCAAAGCAGCCTATTGCTCCTGCAACCGGGCAAAATCCTGTTGTTACACCAGTGGGGAATCCTGAGGAAACTCCTGTCAGTAATACAAACACTGATGTTGGCCAATCCAGTGGAACCAATGTCAATCCTGACTTTGATGAAATTTTGAAGCTTATCAAAAGAAGTGAATACAAAATTGTGGATCAGCTTATGCAGACTCCTTCAAAGATCTCAATACTGTCATTGCTTTTAAACTCTGAAGCCCACAGGGAAGCCCTGATGAAGGTCTTGGATCAAGCTTTTGTAGATCATGATGTGACTGTTGACCACTTTGATGGGATAATAGCCAACATAACAGCTTGCAATAATTTAAGCTTCTGTGATGAAGAACTCCCCGAGGAGGGTAGAAATCACAATCTTGCTCTGCACATTTCTATGAACTGTCAGTCAGACTCTTTGTCCAATGTGCTGGTAGACACTGGATCTTCCTTGAATGTGATGCCAAAGACGACTCTTGCTCGCTTGTCTTACCAAGGAATGCCTATGAAGTTCAGCGGTGTAGTTGTCAAAGCATTTGATGGATCGCGAAAATCTGTTATCGGCGAAGTCAACCTTCCCATGACAATTGGTCCACATACATTTCAAATCACCTTCCAGGTCATGGACATTCAAGCTGCTTATAGCTGTTTGTTAGGACGACCATCGATCCATGAAGCAGGGGCAGTAACTTCTACGCTCCATCAAAAGTTAAAATTTGTAACAAATGGAAAATTGGTAACGATAAGTGGAGAACAAGCCTTGATGGTGAGCCATTTATCCAATTTCTCTTTCATCAGTGCTGATGATGTGGAAGGAACGCAGTTCCAAGGTCTCTCTTTAGAAGACGAATCTTCCAAGAAGAAAGCATCAATCTCTTCTTACAAAGAGGCAGTGAAAGTAGTAAAAGATGGAACTACCACTGGCTGGGGGCAAGTTGTGACCCCTACCAAGAATGAAACCAGAGCAGGTCTCGGATGTTCACCAACATTCTCAAACTGCACCAAGAAGGATGAAACCCATCGTCCGATCAAAGAAACATTCATTAGTGGAGGATTCCTTAACCCAATTCCTCAAGAGGTTAATGTCCTTATCGAAGAATGCATCGAAGAAGGTCTACCTGATCCTGAAGAAGAACGGAAATGTTATCTCAATGACTCGGGATATATATCTCAGGAAGAACAGTATGCACCGTTCCATCCTCCGTCACAGAAATCCAAAGGCAACGAAACTGAGCCTGTTCCTGCAGAGATCTAGGATACCTTGGGATAACCAAGTGGCAAATTTGATTACATGGTGAAATATACTGCACCTGAAAGTTCAAAGATTGCAATTGAAGATATCCAACCAACTGGATGGGGAGATTCCTTTGAATATAATAGTCAACCAGAAGAGACTTATCAGCCCTGTCAATTTTCTCAGCAGCCTGAAATTACTGAAGATTTCGGCTTCAATGCATCTGCCAAGGTTTATAATCCTAAAGATGGTTATTATCACATAAATGCCATTTTTGAAGATGAAGGGGAAGATGGTCCCGCAACTGACTCGGAAAGTGTCGCTGACAATGAGTCTCTTCATCCTGGAGACTGGGAAATACATCCTGAAAATTCTGAAGATTGTGACTCGTCATATGCTCTTCAAGAAGTAGAAGAAGACCGTTTTAACTCTACAAAGAACAAGGGTGACAAACCAGGACCTTCAAATCCTGCTCGACCAGCGGTCAATGTCAATACTGGAGATAATTCTGAGGAGAATTTTCCTGAATACATAATACACAGAGGAGTTCGTTGCTACTAGAAAGCTGTCGACGTTTCGAACGTTGTTCGCCGCTCAAAGTAATCACCTCGCTGTTATTTTGACCTCCTGCCTTGCCCAAAGCAGAGAGATGTTTTATAGGGCTTTGCTTTTAAATGTTCCGCCCAAATAACTTTGTGTATAGGGCTTTGTTTTAAAAGTTTCCCTCTTTGTCCTGCCTAAGACAAATGAGTTTGTGTTTAGGGCTTTGTTTCAAAAATGAATCATAAATAAAGTGTCATTTTGAATTCCCTACATTATATGTTTTATTTTTGCTTTTTCTGGAAATGGTAATCCTAAAAAACCAAAATAAAATAAAAAAAACTTTTTCAAAAAAAATCTGCATACACTCCTGCATTCATAAATTTTCTAAAATAAATATAAATCACATGTGCAGATTTACTATTGATAAACCCATTGAATGCAATAACCCTATGCCCTCTCCCAACTTTGAGTTTCCTGTGTTCGAAGCCGAAGAAGAGGAAGAAGAGGAGATCCCGGACGAGATCTCTCGATTACTTAAGCACGAGGAAAGAGCCATTCTGCCTCACAAAGAGCCTTTAGAAAAGATCAACTTGGGTTCTGAAGAAGACAAAAAAGAAGTGACCATTGGATCACTGCTTGATGCTGATATCAAGAGTAAGTTGACAGACCTTCTCAAAGAATATGTTGACGTGTTTGCCTGGTCCTACCAAGACATGCCTGGGTTGGATACCAATATTGTTCAGCATTACTTACCATTGAAGCCAGAATGTCCGCCGGTTAAGCAGAAATTGCGAAGGACTCACCCTGATATGGCTAACAAGATCAAAGTGGAAGTTCAAAAACAACTCGACGCAGGTTTTCTTGTCACCTCTGAGTATCCTCAATGGTTGGCCAACATAGTGCCAGTTCCAAAGAAAGATGGCAAAGTCAGAATGTGTGTTGACTACCGTGACTTGAACAAGGCCAGTCCAAAAGATGACTTTCCATTACCACATATTGACATGTTGGTTGATAACACCGCTAAGTTCAACATCTTTTCCTTCATGGACGGTGTAATTCGGTGAACTGACTTTTTATCGATCGAAATGTCGCGGTTAAGCATGAGTCGCCACCGACTTTTATTTTATCCAATTGGAAAGGCAAAAAGAACAGGAAAGACCTTTGAAAGATTTTGAGTTCGGGGGGTAGGTTATACAAAGGGAAGGTGTAAGGCACCCTTTGCATCCATGGTTATCCATGGGCTCTTAATTGCTTAGCTCACTTGTTTGTATTGTTTGTTTGAAAAGCAGTGTGTGAATAGTAAAAAGATTTCGTTAAGGACTTTAGCTTGTAAATAAGCGTAGCCTTGTTTGAAAGTATTTGAAAATGAGTTGGAAAATATTTTGAAGTTTGATTTGAATGGAGCAAGCAATTAAGAACTACCTACCCTAAGTTCGTCTTTCTTGTTCTTTAAGTCTTTCGAGTGAAAGGATCTATCCATACCATAAGAGGGCAGGAAGTCTTTCAATTGGATTTGAAGGGTCATCGAAGCATCCTTTGCCATAAGACTGTCCCATGCCATAGAGGGGCAGGTAATCTAAGGCAAGGATCAGAATAAGCCATTTTTCGTTAGGCAACCAGAAGATACCTCAGCCTTTTTCCGTAGGCAACTTCCGAGGGTCGAGGTCATATTGCGTATCGAAGGCAGCATCATTTAGGGTCGTATGACCTTTAGTATTCGAGGCAGCATGGCTGAGGTATCTTCGAATTCGAGGGACGTGGCTTATTCTGCAAAAACACAAAGGCAACAGGCAACAAGGCAACAAGGCAGCAGAGAGGTTACCCAAAGGGTGCGTGTGTGCAACAATCACGTGATTATATTCAGATATTTATCTTTTAATTAGTTATTCTAATTCAGTTTAAGGCTTGCACTCCCTAAGATTACTAACCACGCAGTATATAATAATATAAAGCAATAAAGGGGGCGGGAAATTGTAACCAGCGGATCCCTTATCAGGGTTGACACAAGTAATAATAAAATAGAAAAAATATTTAAGATAGGGTTCAGGGTTACCAGACTCGTAGCTTTGGCAATCATCGAACCCTGAAAAGGCAAACAAATAAAAATAGGGTGAGTGTATGGCTAATTCAAAGGCGAACATCTCTAACCCTAAAACCTAAAATAAGAAGGTCGAGACAACACATTGAAATGAGTAAATAAATGAAAGGTACTTAGCTTTTTTGCATTTGATCTGATATGGTTGATCGTCGGGAGAGATCTCAGGGTTAACCCTGAAAAAGGCAAAGGCAAAAGGAAGGAGAGTGAATGTAGGCACAGTTCAAGAAGTATAAGGGCAAACCCTAAAATCAAAAGGAATCCAAATAGGGTTTAAAATAAAATAAATTAAATACTTAGCTTTGATTGGAAGGTTGATGGGTAAAGGTTTGCCTCGAGCCTTAAGTATTGAACCTGATCAGAGAATTGTAAAAAATATAAGTGTAGGAGAAATTCTATTGACGAGGAAATTAACCCTAATCAAAATAAAAAGGTAAATAATATTAATAAAAAAGGTTTAGAACTTAGCTTCGTTCTTTTGACGTGGCGCGTAGTCGGAAGGCACCTGGACAGACAACCATGAAAATGCACAGAAAAAATAAATATATTTAGTGTAGGTGTGATCTCGCAAATCCTGAATCGGGCGTAAATTAAAATGAAACAAATGATTGATTTAATTAATTATTGGTTTCTCAACCTAATTAATCAAATCGATGGGAAAATAAATTTTGATTAAATATGTGGCATTCCCCTAATTTATATTAATTTAACATAAATCAATTATGATTTTATAGAGTTATTTGAATAAAAGAAAATAATTTAAATAAACTAATTAATAAAAATAGAAAATAAAAATATAAATTTATGTTAATGAGGAAAAAAAGTTTAATAATAAAAACAAATTATATATAAAAAAACTATAATTATAACTAAAGAAAAAAAGTTATATATATATAAAAAGAAAGTGGAAAGTAAAAGAAATTAAATAAATAAAACGAAAACTCAGCTGGGATCATGTGAGGTGAATCCCGCTGGACTATGATGCAGTCGCGAACTCTGGTACGTTGGATCCTTGCTCGCTGGAGACGTATGGCCAGGATCGAGAGTGCATGGTAGTCTTCCTTGGCTGGAAAACATGTGATCCTGCACGTTGTAATTATGACAAAAAATATTGTTGGGGCCTGGTGTTGAACCCGCGACCCTTCACACAACAAGCGCCCTTACCAACTGGTCCGAGCACCCAATTTGTCAACAAAACACATTGTTTGATTTATATATAAAACAATAATAATAAAGGAAAAAAGTGGCGCGCGGTTCAAATGGCCCAGTGGTGTGTTGACACGCCATCACCATCAACCTCTGACCTGCAAATTGTTGATGGATTTAGCTACGAATTTGCCTTGATGCCTTTCGTAGCCAATAAACCTGCAAACCGTTAAAAGCTTCATACATGCGTGAAAATAAAATCCAAGCCCGTGGTTCAACTCGTCTCATCCATACGAGTTTGTTGGCACCTATCACACCCCCTAATTTGGCCCCAAACGAGAAACCCTAATTCGAAGCTTCAAAATTCGTTAATGGTGTATTACGACATACGCGAGCATTCATCGAATTAATCATTCAAAAACATTCAGAGGATCATCAGGAACACAATTATACAGTCAAAACATGTATATGCATTATGAATTAAAGGATTCGAACTCGAAATTTAGAGACAAACCGAAGTCTTGGATCGATGGTTTCGAGCGTGTTCTTTGCGTGAGAAGGCTGGGACAAGATCAGTGATGTTCGAGGAATGTGTGAGTGCCTCCAAAATTCCTTTAATCCACCCCGATTGCCAAAAACAAAATTTGAGTTTTTCTTCCACTTTGCATTCCGGTTTGAAGTTTTGTGGCTGCAGAATCCGTAACCCTAACATCTGGAGTGGTTTATGTATATATAGTGATTGCTTAGGGTTGATAATTGTGAAGAAAATCCTTGAGAATCAATTTTTGGAAATTTGATTTGGAGCTTGAATAAGATATTTCTAATTATGGTCAAACTCAATATTTTTTCATCATTTAACTCTTGCACGAATTTTAAATGCAAATTGGAGTATTTTGGTGATTAATGATGATTGGAAATAATAGTAAATCATATCTTTTGTATTTTTTATTTTTCATAATTAATTCATGATTTTAAATGATTAAAATCACAAAATAATTAATAAAAAATAATATAAAATATGAAAGTATGATTTGGGGGGCGTGCATGGGCTTGTAATGGAGATTGAGTGAAGAAATCATAGGCCCATTTCGAAAATTTTGGATTTTGAACCTTTCCTTTTCACATTTTTTCTCAAAAATAGTCCAACTTTGACAAGGTGTATTTCTCTCAATTCTTGAGGTATGGAAGTGTTCTTGGACTTTTTGGAAACCTTAGAGAGTCCTCTAACCAATGTCTTTGGTCCTATATCAAAATCATTTTCCATTCTCATTTTATGACCTTTTGAAAAAAATGTCTTTTTGTTGACTTTTGAAAAGGACCTATAATGTATGAAGCCATATCTCTTAAACCATTGACCTATGGGCTCTGATTCTTGGACCATTGGATAGAAGAATGAATTCTCTTCAAAATGAGCTTTGGTGGGAATTTTTCTGATGAAGTATGAATATTTGGTGAATTTTCAAAGTTTGGTTGACTTTTTTAGTTCATGCCCAAAATAGTAACTCTTGACTTTTGACTTCTCTGATCTTTCCTTGCATCATCATGATCAACCCTTGATCAAATGATGATTTTAGGGTTATGAGGATGTTGTTGACCAAATATCTTGAGCTTTGACTATATATTGACTTGAAATGACTGTTTTGCCCTTGAGAGTCGACTGTTGACCTAATCAGGATTTGAGGGACTAAATTTGCTCTGTTTGACTTGAAACTTTATATGGAGATACTTTGGGATGTTAGTGACCCTATGGAACCACCTCGAGCCATTGATTCAATGATTTTCCATCGAATTAATCAAACCCTAGTTCAGAGCTTTTGTATAGGAGAGTGTGTTTTGGAGCTTTGTCTTTTGTTCTGATTTTATGTGTGAAAAATAACATGGGCAAATTTTGGGGTATGACAGCTGCCCCTGTTCAAGTATCTTAAACCTGAAGATGTAGAGTGGTCTGTATGCCAGTCGGTATCTGAAGGTGGAAGATGATTGAACACTAGAATACCAAGAAATTTGCCCTATTTGAAGCAGGGACTTTTGTCGGGGATGGGCTTGTAGATGCCATCTGGTAGTTGTTGGAGTATGGATTGTTGCAAAATTTCTGCTTTTGTTGTCTTCCCTTTTTTGAATGTTGAGGAACCGTCAAAGGTATCGACTCAAATCTGTGTTGGGTTATTTAAGGAACCGTCAAAGGTATCGACTTAAATTTGAAGCATATTGTTGAGGCACCGTCAAAGGTATCGACTCAGATATGCTGGTTGGTTGTATAAGGAACCGTCAAAGGTGTCGACTTATATCTGAAGTGTGTCGTTAAGGAACCGTCAAAGGTGTCGACTTAACTCTTGATGTGGGTTGTTAAGGAACCGTCAAAGGTGTCGACTTAACTTTGAAGCATATCATTGAGGCACCGTCAAAGGTATCGACTCAGATATGCAGATAGATTGTATAAGGAACCGTCAAAGGTGTCGACTTATATCTGAAGTGTGTTGTTAAGGAACCGTCAAAGGTGTCGACTTAACTCTTGATGTGGGTTGTTAAGGAACCGTCAAAGGTGTCGACTTAACTTTGAAGCATATCATTGAGGCACCGTCAAAGGTATCGACTCAGATATGCAGATAGATTGTATAAGGAACCGTCAAAGGTGTCGACTTATATCTGAAGTGTGTTGTTAAGGAACCGTCAAAGGTGTCGACTTAACTCTTGATGTATTAAGGAACCGTCAAAGGTGTCGACTTAATACTTGAGAATAGATTGTTAAGGAACCGTCAAAGGTGTCGACTTAACTCCTGAAAAGTAGAGGTTAGTTTTCTTATGTCATGATGCATGTAATGTGTTTATGTGACGGGATTCTTAAAATAAATGAGAACCTCGCATGTTATGTACGCACTTGTCGCGATGCATTATGTATTATGTATGAATATGTATGCACTTGTATGAGTATGTTTATGAAAATGCGATATGTGAGTATGATTTATGTTGTCTTAGTTGAGAAAATAAATCTCTGTATTATTGTGATTTTGACGTTTGATCTTGTCTTGAAGATGCTCAGCTGGGGATTTATGGTTTCTGCTTGGGGATGATCAGTAACTTGATGTTCCCTGATTGGGGATTAGAGATATTAATAAACCATGTTGGAGAAGCGCAAAGTGTTGGAGAACCGGTAGTGCTGAAGATGTAAACTCTGTTGGGGAACCATGTCTTTGTCGGGAGTGTTTAAAGATATCTTCTTAATGATTACTCTGTGGGGATATGATCTTATGAACCCGGCTATGTGGGGAGATGTGGGTGTCTTGAAAATTGCCCCTAGCATTATAGTACCTGCCATTCCTGGATTTAAGACATGTCACTGAATGTTGATCAAGATGTCAAACTGGACTTGCATAGGTTTGCCCCCGCTAGTAAGAGCTTTGGAAAGATTCTCCTCACGAGGACTTTATGAGATGTGCGCTATGGGCGACATGCCCTCAGCAATCGTAAACTCAGGATGATGCCCCTGATTATTTTGGCATCCTGAGAGATTCTCAGAATCTTGACTTGATTGCCTCAGTTTGATCAGGAACATAGCTTGAAACCCACTTGAGGTGTATGCCTTTGATTGTTTGGCTTTTGAGAGATTCTTGGAATCTTGACTTGATTGCCCCAGATTGATTGGGCAAAACATGCCATGCCCATTGTATACGTGGGAGACATTTCTTCTCGAAGTAATTTTGTCTATCGGGATAACTTTCAGTCATTAGCCATACCCTGTGCAAGTTCTTTCTGATGCTAACATTTGAAATTATGTAGCAGAATATGTTTAATAATGAATTCATGAGATGCAGTGCATACGTTTGTCTTGAGTTTTGAGAAAAACATTAAAACAAGAGATGTAAAAACATGATATTTGTAACAACGTGATGTTTGTAAAAACGGAACATCAACTCAGCATTTTTGGCAAACCTTAAGGAGTCAGGATACTTTTGTTGTGACAGTATGCTTTCGAACTAACCATGCTTCAGTTAGGGCTTTCAAGGGTTGTAACATGGCTTGGTTCACGATGTAAGAAACAAAGGATAATGGCTCAAAATTTGATTGTACCCACCCCTCTTCGTGATGATCTTCAGTCCTAAGCTCAATTAATTCAACTTGTGCATTCAGGTTCCAAGAGACTTTTGGATTTGCACCTTTGATAATGATGATGGTTCACAAGTAAAGAGAATTTTTGAGATGACAGTCACTTCTTCCTTTTGGTAGTCACAACTTTGAGTTGTTCAAGAATTTATTGACTTCTTTTGATATCCCTAACTTTTGCCTGAACTGTCTCTTTTGAGCTTACAGTCAGCGGGACGCCTTGATTTTTGCCTAAGTCTTCTTTTTGATTTTTGACTTAGCAGGCTTTTTTTGTATATATGTTTTCTCCATTTTTTTTCTTTTTGAAAGATATTGACTGCCTTGTTTGATGATTGATGAACCGTCATTGTCTTTTGGTTGACATCTCCAACACTTCTTTGATGTGTGCGGATGAACGCTTGTGATTGAAACCTTTGTTGAAAGGTGTACTAAATGATTCTCTTAAAATAGAATGCATAGCCAAATTAACTGAGAACTACCCTGCCCCAGGTTATAATCAAAGGTTTTAATTAGTACAAGAAAGAAAACTTCTACTTCTTAGGCTCAAAGGGGTTAACGAGGGATTAACATCCTTATATCTCCACTGTTTAGGAATTGAAACAATGCCTGTACATCGTCATCATAGTCTGTTCAAAAGCATACTATATGAGGTTGCGGTATCGTTCTCGTCATCCTCCCTTAAAAGGCTTACAGCTTAGCAGGAGTTGAGTATCACAAAACATATGCAGAGTAACGACATAATTTAAAAAGAGTGATAGCGAAATAATTTAATCAAGACAAACATATGCAATGCACTGATGATGATTATTAAAACAGATAATGTCTATCATAATTAGAATGTTTAAACAAACAGAATAGAAATTGCAAATGAAAGTAAATCTAATGATCTAAAAAGTTCATCCTTCTAGGTATTAATCAATCTTTTTGTGATTAGGCATAGGAGTAGTGATCACCACAGGAGTCTTGGGATGATAGAATTCAATTTCACCAGCATCGATCATGTCTTGAATCTTGTTCTTCAATGGCCAACAATCATTCGTATCATGCCTAGGGCTATTGGAGTGATATGCGCACCTCGCATTGGGCTTGTAGCTAGGGGCGGAAGTGTTAGGCTTTACAGGAGGATCCCTTAAAGTAATCAAGTTCTCTCTCAGCAAATGTTGTAATGCCTGAGCCAGTGACATGTTGATCTTTGTAAACTGACGTTTAGAAGTATCTGACTTGCGTCTTTGTTGTGGAGCTAGTGTAGAGGTCAAAACTGTCCCCATAGATTGGCTGTGTCCATTGCGACCTTTCAGATTATGCACAGCGTTGTTCGTGATGAGAGAAACGGGTCATACATTTAGACCATATGTGATAGAGGACGTCAGAGCAAATAGACCATATACATTGAGGGATATCAGAACGAGTCGTACATTTAGACCTTGTCTGTTGAAGGATGTCAGAACGAGTTATTCATTAGACCATATCTGCAGAGGAATGTCAGA
Organism: Vicia villosa; assembly: GCF_029867415.1. Classification (NCBI taxonomy): domain Eukaryota; kingdom Viridiplantae; phylum Streptophyta; class Magnoliopsida; order Fabales; family Fabaceae; genus Vicia; species Vicia villosa. Next base: position 112,339,033 of record NC_081185.1, read on the forward strand.
ACGAGCCATACATTAGACCATATCTGAGGAGGAATATCAGAACGAGCCATACATTAGACCATATCTGAAGAGGAATAGCAGAACGAGTCATACATTAAACCATATCTGATGAATAATGCCAGAACGAGTCATACATTAGACCATATCTGATTGAAAATACCGGAACGGGTTATGCATTGGACCATATCTGATAGAGAATACCGGAACGGGTCATACATTAGACCATATCTGATAGAGAATGCTTGCTTGTTAGAGTCGATGAGTTATTTGACGAAGTTTTGGAATGTAAAAGGGCTTGTCAGAATGAATCTCCAGCTTGATTATATCTGAGAGGAATGATTGTCGAGGCGGAACATGAAAACAAAGTCAGAAATATGCAATGTCATGAATGCAAATGAAATGTTTTCAAGGATCTTTAAGGAATTTAGTTAGCAACATTGGAAAGTGATTTGGTCGCATATTTGTTTGAAGAATTCTGACTCTTGTCTTTGAACATCCTTCTTTGAGAATCAAGCTCACCATATCGAGTGGGTCATCGCCTCTGATTCGGGATACTTCTGAATTTGAAAGTACACGGCTAGAGGAAAATAAATCCTCTTGCCCCTTGATAGGTACTGATTCTCTGAATTGGAAGGTATGTGGCCAGAGGAAAGTAAATCCTCTTGCCCCTTGATAGGAATTCAGTCTTTGATAAGAGCACCTGAAATTGCGCGCCCTAAATTCCTAAGATCCTTGAAAGGGTTAGTTAATCAGGTTATGCTTATGATGTCATGATGTCATGATATTATGCGAATGAAGTTCATTTGGCATAGTGTGAGATAGTAAGGGCAAACAAGTCCTTTTAACAACACCTGCAAGGAAACGAAGGTTAGTAGCAAACGCAAACAAGTCACACAAGTCACGCAAGTCACACAAGTCACACAATTTTTGGCTTAAGGCTTGCATGGAGTCTGATCAGGTGTCCTTCCCAAGGGTATTTCTATGGATAAGGAGATTTCAGCAACGGGTTCTACCAAGTGACTCAGAATTGTCAGCCCCCTCTAAAGCACCCTCGAACATGGTACATGCATACCACGCAATGATACTTTAGGAAGAAACCTATCTGAGCTGTAGTATCGGGTAGCGACCATAACTTGGCATGCACCAAGAATAGCACCCCCACTACGTTCCTAAAAGTTAGGATGGGTTAAGGGTTACTAAAGGTCCTTGAGCTCCGACGCACCCAAAGATACATGCATAAACCTCTCTCATGCAAAAGAGGTACACAATAACCAGTGGAGGCCTAACTCAAGTGTGAACTTCATTTTGACCAACCCCAAGCATGCACAAGGGGGGTCTCCATGACTATGCCACTCCTAATCTTAGGTGTTCTTGAATCCGGGAATAGGATTCGTCCTTCAGTTTTCCCAAAACGCCCCTGAAAAATAAAGCAAACAATAGAAAACATTTTAAAATGAATCCTAAACCTTTAAGGTAACCCCTCTTAATCGAAAAATCCCCAACAGAGTCGCCAGTTCTGTAATTCGGTGAACTGACTTTTTATCGATCGAAATGTCGCGGTTAAGCATGAGTCGCCACCGACTTTTATTTTATCCAATTGGAAAGGCAAAAAGAACAGGAAAGACCTTTGAAAGATTTTGAGTTCGGGGGGTAGGTTATACAAAGGGAAGGTGTAAGGCACCCTTTGCATCCATGGTTATCCATGGGCTCTTAATTGCTTAGCTCACTTGTTTGTATTGTTTGTTTGAAAAGCAGTGTGTGAATAGTAAAAAGATTTCGTTAAGGACTTTAGCTTGTAAATAAGCGTAGCCTTGTTTGAAAGTATTTGAAAATGAGTTGGAAAATATTTTGAAGTTTGATTTGAATGGAGCAAGCAATTAAGAACTACCTACCCTAAGTTCGTCTTTCTTGTTCTTTAAGTCTTTCGAGTGAAAGGATCTATCCATACCATAAGAGGGCAGGAAGTCTTTCAATTGGATTTGAAGGGTCATCGAAGCATCCTTTGCCATAAGACTGTCCCATGCCATAGAGGGGCAGGTAATCTAAGGCAAGGATCAGAATAAGCCATTTTTCGTTAGGCAACCAGAAGATACCTCAGCCTTTTTCCGTAGGCAACTTCCGAGGGTCGAGGTCATATTGCGTATCGAAGGCAGCATCATTTAGGGTCGTATGACCTTTAGTATTCGAGGCAGCATGGCTGAGGTATCTTCGAATTCGAGGGACGTGGCTTATTCTGCAAAAACACAAAGGCAACAGGCAACAAGGCAACAAGGCAGCAGAGAGGTTACCCAAAGGGTGCGTGTGTGCAACAATCACGTGATTATATTCAGATATTTATCTTTTAATTAGTTATTCTAATTCAGTTTAAGGCTTGCACTCCCTAAGATTACTAACCACGCAGTATATAATAATATAAAGCAATAAAGGGGGCGGGAAATTGTAACCAGCGGATCCCTTATCAGGGTTGACACAAGTAATAATAAAATAGAAAAAATATTTAAGATAGGGTTCAGGGTTACCAGACTCGTAGCTTTGGCAATCATCGAACCCTGAAAAGGCAAACAAATAAAAATAGGGTGAGTGTATGGCTAATTCAAAGGCGAACATCTCTAACCCTAAAACCTAAAATAAGAAGGTCGAGACAACACATTGAAATGAGTAAATAAATGAAAGGTACTTAGCTTTTTTGCATTTGATCTGATATGGTTGATCGTCGGGAGAGATCTCAGGGTTAACCCTGAAAAAGGCAAAGGCAAAAGGAAGGAGAGTGAATGTAGGCACAGTTCAAGAAGTATAAGGGCAAACCCTAAAATCAAAAGGAATCCAAATAGGGTTTAAAATAAAATAAATTAAATACTTAGCTTTGATTGGAAGGTTGATGGGTAAAGGTTTGCCTCGAGCCTTAAGTATTGAACCTGATCAGAGAATTGTAAAAAATATAAGTGTAGGAGAAATTCTATTGACGAGGAAATTAACCCTAATCAAAATAAAAAGGTAAATAATATTAATAAAAAAGGTTTAGAACTTAGCTTCGTTCTTTTGACGTGGCGCGTAGTCGGAAGGCACCTGGACAGACAACCATGAAAATGCACAGAAAAAATAAATATATTTAGTGTAGGTGTGATCTCGCAAATCCTGAATCGGGCGTAAATTAAAATGAAACAAATGATTGATTTAATTAATTATTGGTTTCTCAACCTAATTAATCAAATCGATGGGAAAATAAATTTTGATTAAATATGTGGCATTCCCCTAATTTATATTAATTTAACATAAATCAATTATGATTTTATAGAGTTATTTGAATAAAAGAAAATAATTTAAATAAACTAATTAATAAAAATAGAAAATAAAAATATAAATTTATGTTAATGAGGAAAAAAAGTTTAATAATAAAAACAAATTCTATATAAAAAAACTATAATTATAACTAAAGAAAAAAAGTTATATATATATAAAAAGAAAGTGGAAAGTAAAAGAAATTAAATAAATAAAACGAAAACTCAGCTGGGATCATGTGAGGTGAATCCCGCTGGACTATGATGCAGTCGCGAACTCTGGTACGTTGGATCCTTGCTCGCTGGAGACGTATGGCCAGGATCGAGAGTGCATGGTAGTCTTCCTTGGCTGGAAAACATGTGATCCTGCACGTTGTAATTATGACAAAAAATATTGTTGGGGCCTGGTGTTGAACCCGCGACCCTTCACACAACAAGCGCCCTTACCAACTGGTCCGAGCACCCAATTTGTCAACAAAACACATTGTTTGATTTATATATAAAACAATAATAATAAAGGAAAAAAGTGGCGCGCGGTTCAAATGGCCCAGTGGTGTGTTGACACGCCATCACCATCAACCTCTGACCTGCAAATTGTTGATGGATTTAGCTACGAATTTTCCTTGATGCCTTTCGTAGCCAATAAACCTGCAAACCGTTAAAAGCTTCATACATGCGTGAAAATAAAATCCAAGCCCGTGGTTCAACTCGTCTCATCCATACGAGTTTGTTGGCACCTATCACACCCCCTAATTTGGCCCCAAACGAGAAACCCTAATTCGAAGCTTCAAAATTCGTTAATGGTGTATTACGACATACGCGAGCATTCATCGAATTAATCATTCAAAAACATTCAGAGGATCATCAGGAACACAATTATACAGTCAAAACATGTATATGCATTATGAATTAAAGGATTCGAACTCGAAATTTAGAGACAAACCGAAGTCTTGGATCGATGGTTTCGAGCGTGTTCTTTGCGTGAGAAGGCTGGGACAAGATCAGTGATGTTCCAGGAATGTGTGAGTGCCTCCAAAATTCCTTTAATCCACCCCGATTGCCAAAAACAAAATTTGAGTTTTTCTTCCACTTTGCATTCCGGTTTGAAGTTTTGTGGCTGCAGAATCCGTAACCCTAACATCTGGAGTGGTTTATGTATATATAGTGATTGCTTAGGGTTGATAATTGTGAAGAAAATCCTTGAGAATCAATTTTTGGAAATTTGATTTGGAGCTTGAATAAGATATTTCTAATTATGGTCAAACTCAATATTTTTTCATCATTTAACTCTTGCACGAATTTTAAATGCAAATTGGAGTATTTTGGTGATTAATGATGATTGGAAATAATAGTAAATCATATCTTTTGTATTTTTTATTTTTCATAATTAATTCATGATTTTAAATGATTAAAATCACAAAATAATTAATAAAAAATAATATAAAATATGAAAGTATGATTTGGGGGGCGTGCATGGGCTTGTAATGGAGATTGAGTGAAGAAATCATAGGCCCATTTCGAAAATTTTGGATTTTGAACCTTTCCTTTTCACATTTTTTCTCAAAAATAGTCCAACTTTGACAAGGTGTATTTCTCTCAATTCTTGAGGTATGGAAGTGTTCTTGGACTTTTTGGAAACCTTAGAGAGTCCTCTAACCAATGTCTTTGGTCCTATATCAAAATCATTTTCCATTCTCATTTTATGACCTTTTGAAAAAAATGTCTTTTGTTGACTTTTGAAAAGGACCTATAATGTATGAAGCCATATCTCTTAAACCATTGACCTATGGGCTCTGATTCTTGGACCATTGGATAGAAGAATGAATTCTCTTCAAAATGAGCTTTGGTGGGAATTTTTCTGATGAAGTATGAATATTTGGTGAATTTTCAAAGTTTGGTTGACTTTTTTAGTTCATGCCCAAAATAGTAACTCTTGACTTTTGACTTCTCTGATCTTTCCTTGCATCATCATGATCAACCCTTGATCAAATGATGATTTTAGGGTTATGAGGATGTTGTTGACCAAATATCTTGAGCTTTGACTATATATTGACTTGAAATGACTGTTTTGCCCTTGAGAGTCGACTGTTGACCTAATCAGGATTTGAGGGACTAAATTTGCTCTGTTTGACTTGAAACTTTATATGGAGATACTTTGGGATGTTAGTGACCCTATGGAACCACCTCGAGCCATTGATTCAATGATTTTCCATCGAATTAATCAAACCCTAGTTCAGAGCTTTTGTATAGGAGAGTGTGTTTTGGAGCTTTGTCTTTTGTTCTGATTTTATGTGTGAAAAATAACATGGGCAAATTTTGGGGTATGACAGACGGGTTCTCCGGTTATAATCAGATCAAGATGGCTCTTGAAGACATGGAGAAGACATCTTTCATCACCCCATGGGGTACCTTTTGCTACAAAGTGATGCAGTTTGGATTAAAGAATGCAGGCGCAACTTACCAAAGGGTAATGACTACTCTCTTTCATGACATGATGCATAAAGAAATTGAAGTTTATGTGGACGACATGATAGCCAAGTCCAGCACAGAAGAAGAACATATTGAATACCTTTTGAAGTTGTTTCAACGACTAAGGAAATATCAGCTTCGCTTGAATCCTAACAAATGTACTTTCGGGGTTAGATCTGGAAAACTCTTGGGTTTCATTGTCAGCCAAAGAGGTATTGAAGTAGATCACGACAAAGTCAGAGCTATTCAAGAGATGCCTGCACCAAAAACTGAAAAGCAAGTAAGAGGATTTCTCGGACGATTGAACTATATCTCCAGATTTATCTCTCAAATGACTGCTACTTGTGGGCCAATTTTCAAGCTTCTCCGCAAAGATCAAGGGGTTGTATGGACTGAAGATTGCCAGAAAGCGTTCGACAGTATCAAGGAATACTTGTTAGAACCACCAATATTGATTCCTCCGGTTGAAGGAAGACCATTAATCATGTACCTTACTGTGTTGGAAGAATCCATGGGTTGTATGCTTGGACAACAAGATGAAACCGGTAAGAAGGAGCATGCCATCTATTACTTGAGTAAGAAATTCACAGACTGTGAGTCTCGTTACTCCATGCTCGAAAAAACATGTTGTGCTTTGGCTTGGGCTTCAAAACGTCTTCGCCAATACATGATCAACAATACTACTTGGTTAATCTCCAAAATGGATCCGATCAAGTATGTCTTTGAAAAGCATGCCTTAACAGGAAGGATTGCCCGATGGCAAATGCTGTTATCCGAGTATGACATTGAATACCGTGCTCAAAAAGCAGTCAAAGGAAGCATTCTCGCCGATCACTTGGCGCATCAACCAATTAATGAATATCAATCTCTCAAGTTTGACTTTCCTGATGAAGATGTCATGTACTTGAAGATGAAAGATTATGACGAACCATTACCTGAAGAAGGTCCCGATCCTGAATCAAGATGGGGTCTAATTTTTGATGGAGCAGTTAACGCTTTTGGCAATGGAATTGGGGCAGTCATCATCACTCCCAAGGGTACTCATATCCCGTTCTCCGCCAGATTGCTATTTGATTGCACCAACAACATCGCAGAATATGAAGCTTGTATCATGGGTCTCGAAGAAGCCATTGACTTAAGGATCAAGATCCTCGACATATATGGAGATTCAGCCCTCGTGATCAACCAAATCAAAGACAAATGGGAAACTTACCACCCTGGCTTGATTCCCTACAGAGATTATGCAAGACGTCTGTTGACTTTCTTCAACAAGGTTGAGTTGCATCATATACCTCGAGATCAGAATCGAATGGCAGACGCCTTGGCTACTCTATCTTCCATGTTCAAAGTCAATCATTGGAACGATATGCCCAAAGTCGGAATTACGCGCCTTGAAAGGCCTGCCTATGTGTTTGCAACTGAAGCAGTCATCGATGATAAATCGTGGTTCCACGACATCAAACGCTTCCTTCAAACTCAAGAGTACCCGCTTGGGGCATCAAACAAAGATAAGAAAACTCTAAGGAGACTTTCTAGCAGTTTCTTCCTGAATGGAGATGTGCTATACAAAAGAAATTTCGACATGGTTTTGCTCAGATGCGTGGACAGACACGAAGCAGACATGTTAATGCATGAAATGCATGAAGGGTCCTTTGGAACTCATTCAAACGGGCATGCAATATCCAAGAAAATCTTAAGAGCAGGATACTATTGGTTGACAATGGAATCTGATTGTTATAAACACGTGAAGAGATGTCACAAGTGCCAGATCTACGCAGATAAGATCCATGTGCCACCGACTCTACTCAACGTTCTCTCATCTCCGTGGCCTTTCTCCATGTGGGGTATCGACATGATTGGAATGATCGAACCGAAAGCTTCAAACGGTCATCGTTTCATCTTGGTAGCAATTGATTACTTCACCAAATGGGTCGAAGCAGCATCTTACGCCAATGTTACAAGACAAGTGGTTGTGAGGTTTATCAAGAATAACATCATTTGCCGATATGGTATTCCCAGCAAGATCATTACTGACAATGGTTCGAACTTAAACAACAAGATGATGAAAGAATTGTGTGAGGAATTCAAGATTGAGCATCATAACTCTTCTCCTTACAGACCAAAAATGAATGGCGCCGTTGAAGCCGCCAACAAGAACATTAAGAAGATCGTCCAGAAAATGGTCGTCACTTACAAAGACTGGCATGAAATGCTGTCATTTGCTTTACATGGGTACCGTACTTCAGTGCGTACTTCAACAGGGGCAACTCCCTTTTCTCTAGTATACGGCATGGAAGCTGTGCTCCCCTTAGAAGTTGAAATCCCATCAATGAGAGTCCTCATGGAGACTAAGTTATCAGAGGCTGAATGGTGTCAAAGCAGATACGATCAGTTGAACTTAATCGAAGAAAAACGTATGACTGCTCTATGCCATGGACAGTTATACTAAGCAAGGATGAAACAAGCCTTCAACAAAAAGGTTCGACCTCGTGAATTTCAAGAAGGCGACCTCGTGCTTAAAAAGATCTTGTCTTTTCAACCAGATTCTAGGGGCAAATGGTCTCCTAATTACGACGGCCCGTATGTTGTCAAAAGAACATTTTCTGGCGGCGCCATGACTCTTGCAACCATGGATGGTGATGAACTCCCACATCCTGTGAATGCTGATGCAGTCAAGAAATACTTTGTCTAAAAAAGAAAAGAACAGCTCGGTAAGTCGAAAAACCGCAAAGGGCGACTTAGGCAAAAATGAGCGTCTCGGTGGACTGAAAACCCGAAAGGGCGGTCCAGGCAAAAATTAGAGACAATAAACTGAAAAATTCATCCTGGTAGATTGAAAACCTGAAAGGGCAATCTAGGCAAAAATTAAGGATTTATGACAAAGTAACTGCATCAGTCCGTACTTCGTCACCTGAAGAGTCTTTTTCATCAAAGGATCTTCAATCAAATCATCGCCAATCTGAAGCGACAAGCACAGTTGGAACTCAAAGTTGTTAGGGAATAGTGGTTATTGCTTTCAATGTAGCCTTTTCCGCATAATTACCATTTCCATCTTTTGTAAATACTCCATGGAATCACGCCTTTAGCTGATTTCCATCCTATTAAATAAATTTGAGCCTTGTGCCCATTTGTTTGCAATCTCTAATTTCTTTTATCTTGCAAAATGACGCTTTAATTGTGTTATTCACTTTTGAAAAAAAAAAGAGAAAAAAAGTTTTAAATGAATTTACTTTCACTTTTTCAAAATAAAAGCGAAACTTTCCTTTGGGTTGTGAACAACAGGAGGAACATCAACAGCTATCTCCATAGGATGAATCAAAGATTATGATAGGAAAAACTCTTCTATCCCCAGTGAAGAAGGTCTTTTATCCCCAGTGACGAATATTTTCCATCTCTAGTGAAAAAGTTCTTCCATCTCAAATAAGAAAAGATGCTTATCTTCCCTAGAGAAGTTGAAAGCACGCAACACCATTCATCACCCGTGTTATCTACACCGTGTTGAAGAACATTTGCCAAGTATCTGGTTGTATTGCGACGTCGGTCCCTCTCCAGTATACACTTCTCTATCTGTCAGTATCGTCAGCATGCACGCTACATTCATGACATTCATCATTCATACATATTTGCATCATTTATGCATTCTTGCATTTTTCAATGTTTGTTTCAAAATCACTTGTTCAGGATATATCTATCCCAAAAAGAAAAAAAGAAGAAAAGAAAAAAAGAAAAAGAAACAGGTATGGGCGCGTCATCTCTCCAATAGATTGTCACCCGTAAGCAGAAATAACATCTTCTTTCTCCAGTTCCCCACTGAGATCATTCCTCGTGGAAGAAGGTTGCTTCAGTTTCTCCTTTCAAAACAAAGGAGAAAAATCCCCAGTTGAGTTCATTCCTCATGGGTACAAAGTCTTGTTTGACTATTTCTTTCCAATTCATTCTTGGTTAGAACCTTGTCTTTACCAGAGATTCAAATTCCGATTCCTCAAATAGAGTCGTAAAAAATGAACCATAAACAATAGCCTCATCATCTGAGCAGTTTATGTTTCTTTCAAGAGATTTTTCCTCTCTAGGAAATCAATTATGAAGACCATTTGACAATCAGGGCCTTATTACTGTTCACAAGGCTGAATAACCAGTAATTTCCCTAACAAAGTCTCCGGGATCATTTTATCACTCGGCTGATAATTGATCATGTCTTCAAAACCACTATCACGAGGCTGGTAGTCGGTAACCTTTTGTTCTGGTTATATTATTTAACATGTCTATCACCAGGCTGATAGTCGGTAATATTAACCGAACCTTTGAAACTCTTTTACCTTGTCAAGTCTATCACCATGCTGATAGTCGGTAATACAGTTGCATACCTTTCACCTTCGCATTATTAACAAGTCTATCCCCATGCTGATAGTCGATAATGTCGATAGGTAAGCTTTTCTTACAAAGCTATCATTCCCCGGTGAAGCATACACTTGCTTTCCCAAAAAGAAAAAATGGATTCTCTTCCTGAAACGGATTGAGACATCCTTCCCGATCTCTTGTCCTCAGTGGAGTCAGTTCTTGATATCCCTCGGTAAAGATATCCTTGCATCATTCGCAATTTTGGTATCTTAGGTCCAAAATTCGCGTCTTCTGATATTTAAGTCTCTTCCACCCTATCAAAACGAAGATTTTCAATCTTCATGTCTCAGGTTGAAGAAACTTAAATAGGGGCATCTGTCATACCCCAATTTTTGACCTAAGATACCACCTCATATCATTTGCATATGCATCATTTGCATCTCTAACAAATTGCATAGCTTGTGTTTGCTACTTGTGACTCAGCAGGATTTAATCAGGAAATCACTCATCAGTACAAGTAACAATCAATTAGGGTTTTGTTCCCCCCTTCATTTCAAATGAATCATCTTCATCAACAATCAACATTTGGTCCTCAGAGATTCATTTCAACAAGCTCAAAGGCTCTGAACCAATCAGATTAGGGTTTTGACTGAAGATAGCATACTCCTGACTTTTGCTCAGGATTTGACCTAATGACTTGGGACATGACCTCAAGACCCCAAGTGCATCATTTTGACCTAATCCATTGGCTCAAAACATCTCCTACACAAGGATTGATCAACAGTGAAATTTCAAATCTTCAGATTAGGGTTTTGAACTATCAGGGACTAAAAATCAGGGATCACATTTGGGAAACCCTAAAAATCCCCAGGAAGTCAATCAAAGGTTTCAATCATCTTCAAATAATCCCTATGACAACATCCAATGGAAATTGTGTCTCAATTCAAGATCCACAGTCATCAATTTCATCAGGTCGACAATTAGGGTTTTTGACCTAAATCACTGAACAACTGACTCTTTAATCAGGACATGATGCCACAACTCAAACCATGGCTCAATATCCTCTAATGCCTCAATATGATCCATTCATACCATTCATTTGATGAGGATAGCCTGTTTCATTTGAAATCTCCAGAAACGCGATTCGTCTGAAAAAGTCAACTGTACAAGATCACCTTTGACTTTTGGAGAATTTTGGTCAACCATGACTTTTGAAGTTTTAAATCATCAATATATGATATATGAAGTCATTTGATCAAGAAAAATCAAGGAAATCAATCAAGAATCAAAAAGTCAAAGTTTGACTTTTATACTTAGAAAAATTTTCTAAGTGTTTTTCAATGGTTTTTTCAAACTTTGGAAGGGAATTTCTCAAAATTTCACCTACAAACTGAAAAAAACTTCCAACATGTGTCATACCCTAATTTTTGACCCCCCTGAGATGACATATCTTCAGGATTTTTCATCAGGTCAAGACAAGTACCCAGAGCAGTCATTTCTCCATCTGGTACCTAATCGAGGATGCTCAAAGACAAGAAAGCTCAGGCAAAGGATAAATCAATACAAGGATTAGTCCCTAATACAATCATGAGGCTCAAAGACTTCACTTTTCTCATCTATGATTGATTAGACATCCAGTCATATGAGTACAGGTTTACTCAGGTCGCCAGACTAGGGTTTTGAGCCTATCAAGGACTGAAAATCAGGGATCACATTTGGGAAACCCTAAAAAACCTCAGAGGGTCATTCAAAGACATCAATCATCTTCAAATAACTCATATTACAAGGTCTACTGGACATCACACTTCAATTCAAAGTCTACAGTCATTACTTTCACATGGTCGACAAATTAGGGTTTTGACCTAATTCACCAAGACAGTTGACTTCTGATCAGGGCATGGATCCAAAACTCAAGACATGATTCAAGGATCTCTACTACCTCCATATAATCCATTTATATCATCCATTTGTGGAGAAGATCTTATTTCTACACAAAAGCCCAAAAATTCACTTTGTCAGGAAAAAGTCAACTGTGAAGGATCATCATTGACTTTTAAGGTTTTTGGTCAAAAAATGACTTTCAAAGATCAATATCATCAATATATGGATGTCAAAGTCATTTGGCCAAAGAAATTCAAAGAAATTCATCAAGGAGCGAAAAGTCGGGAATTAGGGTTTTTGAAGGCATGGTGAGATCTCAAAATTTCACCTACACAACTCAAAAAACTTCCAACATGAAAGTTGTAGATCTTGCAAAATAAAACAACATCTTACAAAGGAACTTTTTTTCAAAAGATCAACCATTTATGAAGTTTTGGAAATTTTGAAGTTTAGGTCATAAACACTTAGAAATTTTTCTAAGTGTTTTAACCTAGTTTTCATCCAACTTTGGGCTCATTTTTCACAAGTTTCCTAAATGATTCTGAAGAAGACATAAACTAATGATTTGAAGTAGATGTTTAGGGCTTTCCAAATTGTGTTCAACCTTCTCCAAATTCAATTTGAGCTAGGAGTTATGCTTGTTCAAAGTTGGCCTCATGAAGTAAAATTATAGGTCATGGACACTTTTGGACTTTGCAAATTTTGTGCAAATAACCTCTCTTATGGATGCTACACGACCCATAACACATCTGAAACCATGCCATGCATTCATTTTCACCATGCCATAAGGATTGAAGAAGATTCTAAAAACAAGAACATGTGATTATGTAATGATTACATTTGTGAATTTATGGCAAATTGATGAATCACCCAAGGAATCTTCTCACCAACCAATTAGAGCTCATTTCTGGCTCAGAATTGTCCCCTAGGATCAAGCAAAATCGAGGGCTAGGGGATTGATCAAATGGAATCAAAATTCTCATCATTGCATAAGAGATATTTGCAAAATTCCTTCATGGCTAAGAAAGCAAATCAACTTCACTAAGGAAGCTCACTCCTCTGCAGCTATACTGATCCATTTGCCTATAAATACAGATGCATTCCTCATTCAAAAACACACCAAAGAAACCATATTACTTGCTTTCTCTTTCTCTCCTCTTGTTCATTGTTTTTCAAAGTTCTTTGGCAAGAAGAATCGATTTCTTCAAACCAAAGCTTATCTTTGGGAAGTGAGCATTCTAACATCTCAAGGGAGGTCATTTGAGGTGATCCAAGCACCTGGATCACTTCTGTAGGTGGAGGAACACCATTGTTGCTCTCACTTTGGAGCACTTGCAGTTGGAGGTCCATGGAGTGATTCAGAAGGTTTCAAGGCAAGCCAATCATCCAGACACACTCCTCAGGTCATAGTGAAGCTAACCAGATGGCTGCAGCTCATCTGTAACTCAGGATTCAACAACCTCCATGTCCACTTGAAGCTCAAATCGAGGGAGGTCCATAGAACAATTCAGAAGGATTCAGGCTACAATAAGCATCCAGTTAGCATCATTGAGTCTCAGGGAAGCTATTGAGATCATTCATTCAAACCCAGGTGCTCTCAATCATCCTCACGATCTCCATTTTCAGAGGTAAGTTTCTGAACTTCACCTCTCTAATTTAAGTACCTTTTGTGAAATAGCTCGATTCTATCTTGTTCAGCATCATCAGAGGATTGAAAACCCTCTATCATCATCCATTTATCTTTCAGTATAGTCATTTAATTTGATTTTGAAATTCTAGGGTTCTTCACGATTTCTGATAAATTAGTTAGATGTAGTTAATGATAGTTCATGTTAGTTACATATTTAGAATCGTGAGTGAAATTAGAGCAAGTTTCGTGTTTACATCATGACAAATGGTTGAGAAACGAGTGAGTTCAGAAATCCAAAAATGGAGAGCTTGAGGTTGAAGACGAAGATGGTGGTGGCGCGCGAATTTGAAATTCTCAGAGCAGGGTTTATTTTATTTTGAATGGTATGCGTTTTATTAACGACTAAACAACTTGCCCTAGTGGCCACACATGCGCCCTTAGTATCATCATGCCACAAGTCTGGGGTTCGAATCCCCCTCGCCCCAGACTTTTTCATCCTTTTATTTTTTTCAGATTTTTCTAACTTGTTTTAAAACAAAACCAAATGCGCGCGTGTTATAGTCACCAACTGGCGTTTGGCTCAGTGGTGTTGTTTTGAGTGTGTGGCTATAAGGGCGTGAGTTCAAGCCTTGCTAGGACCAAAACCTATTTTTTTATCACTTTTCTAACTTAATTCCTTCACAACTTTAACCAATTATTTAACTTATCAAATTAATTCATTTTGACTTCATTTTTTAAACACTTGTTGATTAATATATATATTTTATAAATAATCAAAAAAATCATAAAAATATTATTTATTTCATGTATTTTAATTAGGTTTAAAATAGTATGTTTTAAATGTTTTCTTAAATACTTTAAAATATATATATTCATTTTGTTTTAACCTAATTACTTTGTGAATAATGTTATGATAAAAACCCTATTTATTTAGGTCTTAATTAGGTATAGATTTCATCTTTGCCTTAATCAAGTTGACTTTTGTCAATCTATAAAATTGTTTTCAATCTCCGATTAAACAGACGATTAAGGTTTTCAAACAACAAAACCTTATATCATTTCAATCTTTTCTTCAACTGTTTTCATAAACAGTAAATCATTTTTAAGTGGGCCTCTAATAGAGTGTAAGTCCCAAAAATCTTCTCTTCTTAGCTTGTTTTCAAAACTGTATTTTCAAAATCTTCTTTCTATTTTCAAAACATTCTTCTGGTATTTGAAGGGCATTATTCCCGGTGAAACTCTTCAGATACCTATGTGACCTTTGTCCATCTTCACTTCTTCTGTTTTCAAAAATCCATTAACTGTTTATCATATACATTCAACTGTCATCAACAAAACAACAAAAATACTGTTGAGGCTCTGTACATACTTCTTCAATGGCCTCCACTCCATCCAGGTTAAGCTTTACAAGCTTTCAATTTACAGTCTTCATTTAAATTACTGTCAAATATAAACTATGCATACATTAGTTTAGAACTGCGTTTGAGTATAAACCTTAGGACAGTTAAACTATATATATATATTATAGGAATATGGCCTAGGATTGAGAATGTCTTCCCGGTGAAGGCTCTTTCCTAATTAGAGATCTGTAGTTCAAACCCCCAAGATGAATTATTCCCGGTGAAACATCTTGGCAAAAACCTTAGAATCCAAAAATATAGGACACATCCACCCAAAGAGGAATTATTCCCGGTGAAACCTCTTACCCATTTGCTTAGAGCCAAAATAAGTTCAAAACTACATAGCTTTCTCTTGTGCTATAACAAGGACCCTCGATTAGCCTCCTCTTGGGCTTTGTACAAGGACCCACAGGCTTCTTAAAAGCATTTCCAGCTTCCTCTTGAGCTTGTATACAAGGACCCATCAGGTTTCTTATAAACATAGGAACAGGTCTTTAGTCACCTTTTAGCCTACCCTGGTGAGTTTCTTCCAATTTAAACCAGACTTAAAACAAGCTAAGTTTGTCTCAAATTTCACATTGAGTACATTTTTTGGAATGAGAGACATGGACAGTCTCTGTCACCCTTATCTTCATCAATCTTCCTTAGTAGAGTCTAGGATCTATGTTTTGGTCATCCTCAGCATTGAGTCAGCCTTCATCTTGGGCTTTAAACAAAGAGTCTCCACTAGATAAATCTTTCTGCCATCCACTTTTCAATCATAAAAATCCCTGGAAAGGGTTAGCCTCCAAAGTCAATTAAAATCAATCCATCATTTCAATAAAAACCCCTGGAAAGGGTTAGCCTCCAAAGTCAATTAATAAATGTCAATAAATAGATTCATTTCTCTTAGGAGATAATTTCCCCAAAAGAGTCAAAACCCCTGGAAAGGGTCAGCCTCCAAAAAACATGATAAAGTCAGTCTTTTAACAGACAAATTCACCAGCTGAGTCAAAATCCCTGGAAAGGGTTAGCTTCCACACATTCTTTCATTTTTAATATAAACCCCTGGAAAGGGTTAGCCTCCAAAGTCAATTAAAATCAATCCATCATTTCAATATAAATCCCTGGAAAGGGTTAGCCTCCAAAGTCAATTAATAAAAAATGTCAAAAAAATAAAGATTCATTTCTCTTAGGAGATAATTTCCCCAAAAAGAGTCAAAACCCCTGGAAAGGGTCAGCCTCCAAAAACATGATAAAGTCAGTCTTTTACCAAATAATTTCTCCAGCTGAGTCAAAATCCCTGGAAAGGGTTAGCTTCTAAAGAAAAAATAGTCTTTTAATAAATAAAACCTCCTCAGTAGAGTCAAAACCAACAAAAACAGTTAGCCTCAACCTTGGGCTTCATACAAGGCACCAAACAATAAAATTCCCCTGTCAAGAGTCAGCCTCAACCTTGGGCATTGTACAAGGCAGATAATAGAGTCTCCCCAGTGAGTCCTTCATCACTCAGTAGCCACAACCTTGGGCTTTGTACAAGGCAGACAAACCATATCTTTCATGTGTCAAAGATTCCTAACACTTAGGATCTTTCCCCATATAGTCATCCATACTTGATTCATTTAAGAGTCCGCCACAACCTTGGGCTTTGTACAAGGCAGAAAATAATGTTTTCCCTAGCTAGAGTTAGCCACAACCTTGGGCTTTGTACAAGGCACATAAAATAGAGTCATTCATTCAATTATCCTCAGCAGTTGGCCACAACCTTGGGCTTTGTACAAGGCACACAAATAGAGTCTCCCTAAGTAGAGTCAGCCTCAATTCTGGGCTTTGTACAGAACACTAAAATACCCTGTAATTAATCCTCAATGGAGTCATCTCCCAGAGTCAATAATATTAATTAATCAATCAAAAAGCCTCAAGCTTGGGCCTCATACAAGCCAGCTAAATTCAAATCTTTTATACAGTAGATAGACATAGCTTATCTCTATAGAGAGATATTTTTACTACTCTACCACATTCAAACAAACAAACATTTCAATTTCAATTTCAATCAAAGTCTCCCATTTAGGACTCTGAAAGACATGCTCTGGCACATCCCCAGACTTGTACACTTTCCCTAATTTGGACGAGCATCTTTCTTTCATTTAAGAGGCATCTGACTGGCATACTTGCACACACACACAAGTAAGGTCCCCCTCTTGAATGAAATGAATTCAGTTATTCTGTCACACTTTCAAAATGTTTGTGGTAGAATAGTACAAATACCTCTCTGTAGAGATGATTTCATGTCTCTTTACTGTAAACAGAGATTTAATTCCAAGCTTCAACCTTGAGCTTCAAGCAAGGCACAAAAACAATTAATTTCCCTAGTTAGTTCCCCGAACTACATTAAGCTCTGACTTCCACTAGGGATATGTAGGCATGAGGTTCACAAGGAATCTCAGCGAGCTAATAAAATACCAAAAATAGTCAGTCTGTCTATCTGTCTGTCTCTTTAAATCAATTCAATTCCTTCTCCTAACACAAAGGAGAAACTTTCCCAATCATTAGCAGCAAACACAATCACAATGACACAGAGAAGGTTCCTGTAGAGTACTACAGATATGTAGGGTGTTTAAACACTTCCCTATGTGTAACCGACCTCCCGGACTCCAGAATTTCTAGTCTAGGTGTAAATCCCCACACTTAGCAAACTCCTAGGGTTTAGTTGAGATCTTTTTTCCCCTTTCCTACTCGTAGGACAAATAAGAAAGTTCGTGTGATATCGTAGGAAGAACTGAAATAAAATTCATCCCACCACGGGCGCATTCTCCTTCCAAATTTCGCGTGAAGGGTCTAGCGTGCCGTCCTCCCAAGTGAAACGGGGAGGTAAAAGAAAACGACACCACAACATGAAAGTTGTAGATTTTGATCCAATAAACAAATTTGTCACATATGATGATTTTCCAAAAGATCAACCATTTAAGAGATATGGAGCTTCAAAGTTGGTATCTTTTGAAAATTTCACTTAAAACTTCATTTTCTTCAAAGTTCATGGACTTTTTTCACCCACTTCCTTAAAGGTCTTGAAGAAACTTTCAACTAGGGTTTTGAAGTGTGTAATATGAGCTTTCCAAAATGTCCAAGAGCATGAAAAAATATGGAGTGTAGCCATGGTTTTGAATTTTGACATTAGTGAACTTTTCACTTGAAATTTCATGCCATTTTCACTAAGTTATGAACCAATTTGCCAAATGATCCAAATAATGATGCATAAGATGCAATAATTGAAGATGTTTTTCTGATTTGAGATCAGAATGGAAGAGGATAAGAAGCTTGAGGTTTAACCATGGTTTAGTCACTTTTAACCATTATGCATTAAATGTAAAGATTCCATTTTATCTCCAAATGCCAAATCACCATTCTTGCATCAACTTGCAAAGCTCTTCATTCAGAAACTTTGGCCTATAAATAGAGGTGCAAATCACTCTTCAAATCACACCAAAACCTCACAATTATAGGTTTTCTCTCTTCTTTCTTAGAATGTAAGTTTCTTAAGTTTCAAAGAGGTAAAATTCTCAACCTCTAAACCTTTGAAGTTCTGGCCAAAGTGAGGGTTCTAACATCTCATAAACATCAAATGTGATGTGTTTGATCCATCCACACACCCCAAAAACACCTAAATCTCAGAATCACTCTTCAACCACCATGTTTGCATAAAATGAGCCTTAACATATCAATTCTCATATCAGGCCATATCTGTCCAAGTTAATCATCCAAACACACTCCATATACTTCATATGAACTGTTCCAACCATCATCCATGATCTGAAACATCAAAATCAACTAGCTTGATCCTCACTTGAGCTAAACTGCAGATCGGGTACCACAAGGTGATCAAGAGGTTCTCAATTCACTCCAAGCATCCAGACATGTTCTATAAGGTCCATTGAAGCTGTCCAGATTGAGCAACAACATCTGTAACACCTCCAGGCTCAAATTCGATTTCCAGCTTTGCCACTTTTGAGGTAAGTGATCATGAACTTCAAACTCATACATACATGCATCATAAATGAGAAATTGAGTTGCTATCATGTTTCTGCACTATCACTGATCAATAGCCCTCAATCAATTTCACAATTCATCAATTATACACAATTTCAGATTGAATCATAAGATTAGGGTTCTTCGTGTTCATCAGAAAACCAATGATCTTAGAGTGAAAATAAATGCAATTAAATGATACCATCGTGTTCCTTATGAAAATTCGAGCAAGATAGGCTATTCACTTGATCAAATTGGTTCAGTTTTAAGAAAATTCAAATTCAAATGGGGTTTGTGTTCTTGGCGCCATATTTTTGAAATTGAATTTAGAAACTTGATTCAAAACATAATCAATTTGTTGCAAATGAATAACAGACCACGCGCGTGGTCCAGTTGGTTAAACTTTTGAGTAATAACCTTAAGGTCATGAGTTCAACACCCATAGGGACCAAAACCATTTTTTTATCACTTGTTTTTTCTCAATTTTTTACACAACTTTAATTAATTATTTAACCAATCAAAATAATTCATTTTCACTTCATTTTTTACACACCTCTCATTTAATATACATATTTTATGAATACCAAAAAAAATCATCAAAAAATATTTATTTAATACATTTTTTAATTAGGTTTAAAATGACATGTTTTTAAATGTTTTTAAAATACTTTAAATATTATTTTTCATTTGATTTTTAACCTAATCATTTGTGAATATTTTTTGTGATCAAACCCTAATCACTTAGGTCTTAATTAAGCATCAAATTTGTTTTCATATTAATTAAGTTGGCTTCTTTCAAATTCAAACCATTTTAAAAGAACAAGCGATCGCGATTCTTTTCAAAAACGATAAACCATTTCTATTTGATTTCAAAGGAAACTATTAATTAAATCTTTTTAATTGATCAATTGATTTTCAAAATGATGTGGGGCCTCTCGAATATTAGAGAGTATAAGTCCCTTTCCTCTTTCTTTTTACAGTTTTTCTTTGTACAGAAAACTTCTTTCAAAACAAACTTTCAAACTGTTTTCAAAACGACGAAACCTCGCATCTTTTAATAAAACAATCAACCATGTTTTATAAAATAAAACATGGGCCTCCACATAGGTATAAGTCCCAAGCCTTTTGTAAATATTTGTTTGCGTAGCTTTGAATGAACTCAAGTGGACCTCTCCCCGAGTATAAGTCCCGAGCCCCCGTGTATACAAATGGATCATGCTTACAGGTATATTTCCTTCATAAACTCCATTATATACACACTTTGTCATATATATATAACTGTTTATACTTGTTCATGTTTGTACATGTTTGTTCATACTTGTTCATGTATTTGTGTTTGTGTATACTTGTTCAACTTAGTACAACACTAGGTTCCCCATAGCCTCCTATTGGGCTTCGTGCAAAGAATCTCCCCTAGTTTAGGTTAGGACATAGAGTATGGTTTCCCGGTGAAATCGCTCTAAGAGCTCAAACCAACTATACCATGCCTCCTCTTGGGCTTTGTACAAACGACTTGTCCCTCCCATAGCCTCCTCTTGGGCTTACAATGCAAGGACCCTGGCTTGTCCCTCCCATAGCCTCCTCTTGGGCTTACAATGCAAGGACCCTGGCTTGTCCCTCCCATAGCCTCCTCTTGGGCTTACAATGCAAGGACCCTGGATTGTCCCTCCCATAGCCTCCTCTTGGGCTTCGTACAAGGACCCACGAGCTTCTTATAAGCATCCCCAATATCCAAATCAAATACCCTAGGAGATTAGACATTTTTCATCTCTATGATAGGAGTATCTCTTCTATATCATCACAAACAATCAATCAATCAAACTTCTTTTTGCCACAAGGCTGGCTAATCAATCAAACCGTTTCGCCACCGTACTGGCTGATTAATCAAAGTTTTTGTCACAAGGCTAACTTCATTGAAACTTTTGCCACAAGGCTGGCTGATTAATCAAAACTTTTTGTCACAAGGCTGACTTCATTGAAAGTTTTTGCCACAAGGCTGGTTAAACAAACAAAAACATCTTTATCATTCTAAGCGCCATAAGTGGCACAGCCCAGGGCTTATAATGAAAAGATTTTCAAACAAAAATCAAACAGATGTATGTGATGATATAGATTAGATACATTGAGCATTTAGATGACATTTGTCTCTTATCCTTTGCTTCCACTAGCATAAGTGGGAACTACGATTGCTCTGACTTTCTCAACATCCCTTTGAGAATACGTAGGCACAAGGTCGTATCCTTGGCGAGCAAAACAAAACAAAACAAAAAACCATTCAAACCTTAGCACCCGTAGACCCCGAGCTACAGATGCTCTGATTCCCTCTAAGGGATATGTATGCAGAGGATCGCGATGATCTTTGCGAGCATAATCAAACAAACACCTTAGGTCCCACCTATTTCACAAGAACCTCCACCACAAAGAATGAAAAAAAACAAAACAAAGAAACCTATAGAGTACTATAGATACGTTGGGTGCTAATACCTTCCCTTCGTATAACCAACCCTCTTACCCGGAATCTCTCCCCACTTGTGCATTGCTTTTAGTTTTGGGCTTTGCACCTGTTTTTTAGGTTATTGCAACTTTTTTCCCTTTCCTCCTTTGGAAACAATAAAAAGTTTGGTCGGAACAAAAGAAAAATCATTTTTTTTGAGCACTCGAGCCCAAAGAAGGCATCAGGTGTCTCATCCAGAAAAAGATACGATTTTTCCCCGCGATAGAAAAATGGCGACTTCACTGGGGACGAAACTTTTTATTGTTTCCAAAGAAAGGGTTATTTCTATTTGTTTTGTTTTTATTTTATCTTGTTACATGTGTGGTTCTCTGGTACTGTTACTTGTGTGGTTCTGTTACAAGTGATACATTATGGACAAATCCTAACCCGGATTAAGTACACATAAGAATTAGGTGGAGGGTATAGTCATGTATGGCATACAAGGAGTTCAGTCCTTAAAAAGTCAGCATGAGAATCCTTCCGCTCAGTGGAGGTTCCTTGTTGGTAGTATATGTTTAGCAAGTTCAGTTGCGAAGACATTATTGCTTTCATTGAATTGTAGAAGCTGAGTTGGCTGTAGAACCCATAACCCATCCTGGCCTTATTAGGTTGTGGTGCAGAAACTATTCAGGTGTAGACTTGGATTAGTTGTCATGCGGCACACTCAGACGAGTTTTTCTTGAGAATATTGCTGGCTCACAAGTTCAGTTGTGCAAGCCGGTAATATCCGAAAGAAAAATGTAGACTCTGACGTATCAGTAGAACATGTTGTGCAGGTGATTAAACCCTAGTACTATCCCATGTTTGGTTCTCTGACCTCATGCTCGTGACGCTGGACCTTTGAACTTGTGTGTACCATGTTTGTGTTACCATGTTTGTAGAGTTATGTTTGAATTACCATGTTTGCGCTACCATGTTTGTCGCACCATGTTTGCTTTACCGTGTTTGAATATGTGGCATCCATGCATCCATGCATTCATACATTAATTAAAAAACCCATCTTTTTCCATAAAAACATGATTTTTCCAAAAAAATTAGAAAATTTTCCTTGCAAACATTATAGGATTAAGTTATGGAGTGGGCAAAGAGGCATACCAAGAAGTACGGTTTCAAAGCTCCTAATGTGGAAAGACTGAAAGAGTTAGCATCTTTTGTACAAGATCCTTCTGATTTTAGGAAAAGCCATGGAAAGCTTTTGCCTATTTTGAACACTCGTGTTGATGAAGGACTTCTCAAAACTCTGGTTCAGTTCTATGATCCCGTCTACCGGTGTTTCACCTTTCTAGACTACCAGTTGGTACCAACCTTGGAAGAATATGCCAATCTTTTGGGTATTCCTGTGTCTGACAAAATACCTTTCAATGGTTTGGAAGCCATACCTAAGTCACCAGCCATTGCAGCAGGTATCCACTTGAAGAAATCTGAAGTAGAAAGTAATTGGACTACCAAAGGAAACCTTCCGGGTTTGACTTTGCAGTTTCTAATAAAGAAAGCCTTTGATTTCATCGAAACTGGTAGCATGATAGCTTTTGAAGCTGTATTAGCCTTGCTCATTTATGGGTTGGTTCTGTTTCCCAACGTCAACGACTTTGTTGATATCAACGCCATAAAGATCTTTCTGATTGGAAATCCTGTTCCGACTTTGCTTGGTGACATGTATTTCTCTATTCATCACAAAAATCGCCAAGGTGGTGGAATCATTGTATGTTGTGCACCTCTTTTGTACAAATGGATTGTTTCACACTTACCTAAGTCTCCTATTTTCACGGAAAACCGAGAAGGTTTGCATTGGCCTCGAAGACTTATGTCCCTTACTAATAATGATATCCATTGGTATACTCTGGCTCGTTGCGGTACATAAATCATTGATAGTTGTGGAGAATTCGCCAACGTACCCCTCATTGGTACACAAGGAGGAATTAACTACAATCCGGTCCTAGCCCGACGACAACTCGGGTATGCAAATTTAGTTAAACCTGTTGGTCTTGCAGTGGAAAGTTACTTCTACCAAGAAGGAGAGGATCCTCAAGGGTTGAAAACAAGAATGGTGAGAGCTTGGTACGACGTCCGAAGAAAAGGAAAAGGTGAGATAAGGAACTGCATTGCTACGAACGCCTACACCTGCTGGGTAAAGAAAAGAGCAAAGGAGTTTCAAATGCCTTATGGTTATG
This sequence comes from Vicia villosa, assembly GCF_029867415.1. Lineage (NCBI taxonomy): Eukaryota > Viridiplantae > Streptophyta > Magnoliopsida > Fabales > Fabaceae > Vicia > Vicia villosa. The sequence continues at coordinate 112,362,699 of NC_081185.1, forward strand.
AAAAACCCATGTTCCCTGTGGTATCTCAACTACCCAATGTTCCCATTAACACTGTGGAAGAATACCAGGAGATTTTAGCCAAGATGAGGTTAGAAAAGGACTCTTGGGAAGAAAAGTTTCGTAAAACTGATGATGAAAATAGAAAGTTGAAGAAAAGGGTGAAAGACCACGAAGAAACTCTCTATTATCAAGATGGATGGCTCATGAGTAAAGATGAGAATATTCGTCGGAAAGACGCTGCAATCAGAAGATACATCAAAGAAAGCAAGGAAAATTTTGAAGCCTCGACAAGCAACGCTCCGATGCCTGACAATTGGAAGAATGTTGTTGACAAGCTGAGGGCTGAAAAGGCCGAGTTGAAAGCTTACTATGGGAAAGAAATCATGAGGCTCAAGCTGCATAATGCATTTGGTTCTTCGTCTGATGAAGATGCTTAGGATTGTTTAAATTTTCTTTTATCATTTGCTTCTGTAAGGAGCTACGCTCCAATGTTGTAACATTTCCCATTTATTCAATAAAAGAATTGTTTGTGTTCAAATGTTTGCAAGGAAATAATCTTTAAAATGTTTGAAAAAATCATAAATTTCTTTTTGCATACATCATTCTGCATATCGAGTCTGTTGTATAGAGTCTCATCTTTTGGATCTTTCTCCAATAGATCGTCAAGCTGTCGCGTCTCAAAGTTTCTCGACCGCGCTCGCAATCAGATCACAGATACAATACTCGTTCAAACAGAAGAAGAGTAATGGAACACTCTGAACAAGAGAATATTGAGCTCCGTGGTACAGTGACCACCCTTCAGGAAAAGTTGGAAAGTCTCACTACTCTGGTTGACTCTTTAATGGCCGCACAGAATCAGCCGCCACCACCCAACAGTCAAGCAATAGTAACATCTGAAGTCACTACTCCAGTATCTACAGTTGCATTCGGTATTCCATCTTTCTCCATGCCAGAAGGTTGAGGCACGCCTTTCAGCTTTGGTACAGGTTTCCGCCATAATTTCTCTAGAGTTCAAACAGCTACAACTGAAGCGCCTGCCACACAAGGTTCAGCATTTATTCCGCATTCAGGGGTAACTTTTTCCCAAATCACTATGGCACTTTCTCAGCCCACTATGACAGTTCCGACCCCTACGGTTCACACAGTTCCTTATGATGGCAATGAGATTTATCATGATCAAGGTGATAGCACAAATCAGCGTAATCTTGTGGAAGATCTCCAAGAACAGTTCAACAAGATTCAATTGGAAGTCAAGGCTATTCGTGGCAAAGATTTGTTTGGAAAGAATGCCCAGGAGCTATGTTTGGTTCCCAGTGTACAAATACCAGCTAAATTCAAGGTCCCTGACTTTGAAAAGTACAAAGGTAGTTCTTGTCCACAAAGTCATCTTGTGATGTATGCCAGAAAGATGTCTACTTATGCAGATAATCATCAGTTGCTCATCCATTACTTTCAAGACAGTTTGACTGGTGCCGCACTGAAGTGGTACACAGGCTTGGATAGCACCAATATTCGGACTTTCAATGACCTAGGCGAGGCCTTTGTCCGACAATACAAATACAACTCGGATATGGCTCCAGATAGAGATCAGCTCCGATCCATGGCTTAGAAAGATCATGAAGCTTTCAAAGAATATGCCCAACGATGGAGAGAAACTGCTGCTCAGATTAATCCACCGTTGAAAGAGAAAGAGATGACAAAGATCTTCTTGAATACTCTTGGCCCGTTTTATTATGAACACATGATTGCTAGTGCTCCAAGTGATTTCACCGAAATGGTAAACATGGGGATGCGTCTAGAAGAAGGAGTCCGAACCGGACGTCTAACTAAAGAAGGTGGATCTTCAAGCGGAACCAAAAAGTTCGGAAGTGGTTTCCCAAAGAAGAAAGAACAAAGTGTTGACATGGTATCCCAAGGAAAGCCAGGAGGGAACGTCAATCGTCAACAACAGATTGCTGCTATTGCGCCAGTCGTTAATAAAGCACCGAATCTGGGATTTACCCCGCAGTTTCAACAACATCCTCGACAACAGGTTCAGTAGTTTAACAGCAATCAGAATCGTGTGCAAAGAGCTCCACAGTTTGATCCAATTCCAATGACCTACACAGAATTGTATCCTGCTTTGGTTGAAAAAGGTCTCATTCAAACTAGAGCACCACCACCAGTACCTGAGAAACTCCCATGGTGGTATAAAGGCTACAGAGTATACAATACTGAAACATTGATTGTAGAAGAATCAATCAATATCAGGTTTGATGATAAGCTTGGTTCTGAAAAACCAAAGCAGTTTGATAATTTTGCAGATTGTGATATTGATATATCAGAAGTTGTTGAGCCAAGAAGCAACGCATCAGAAGCAGAGCCTCTCAGAAGCAAAGAATCGGAAGATCAAGTATCAATTTCTCTGGAGAATCTAAGCATATCTGAAGAACCATCTGTCAGAAGATCATCCAGACTCATCTCTGGTCATTCAGAAGATGTCATTCTTGGAAAGAAGGATGATCCAATCAGAACAAGAGCATTCCTTAAGAACAATGCAGACTGTCAATTAGGTCTTGTATCTTTGATCGAGCCAACTTCTGTTGATCATGCTCTAGAAGATCCAGACTGGATAATTGCTATGCAAGAAGAACTGAATCAATTTACAAGGAATGATGTTTGGGATCTTGTTCCTAGACCAGATGGATTCAATATAATAGGTACAAAATGGGTCTTCAGAAACAAGCTCAGTGAGAAAGGTGAAGTGGTAAGGAACAAAGCCAGACTGGTGGCTCAGGGTTATAGTCAGCAAGAAGGGATTGACTATACAGAAACCTTTGCACCAGTGGCCAGGTTAGAATCTATTCGTCTATTAATTTCTTTTGCCACTCAACATAACATCACTCTCTATCAAATGGATGTTAAGAGTGCCTTCTTAAATGGTTATATAGATGAAGAAGTTTATGTCCATCAACCTCCTGGTTTTGAAGACTCTATGTCTCCTAATCATGTTTTTAAATTAAAGAAATCGTTATATGGATTGAAACAAGCTCCCAGAGCTTGGTATGAACGCTTAAGTTCTTTCCTTCTGGATAATGGTTTCACTAGAGGAAAAGTGGACACTACTCTCTTTTGTAAAACCTTTAAAAGGGATATTTTAATTTGTCAAATATATGTAGATGATATTATTTTTGGAACATCTAATGCTACACTTGGAAAGGAGTTTGCTGAGTCTATGCAGGCTGAGTTTGAAATGAGCATGATGGGAGAACTCAAGTATTTCCTTGGAATACAAATAAATCAAACATCAGAAGGAACGTATGTTCACCAAACCAAGTATGTGAAGGAACTTCTGAAGAAGTTTAATCTTCTAGACTGCAAAGAAGCCAAAACTCCTATGCATCCAACATGCATCCTAGGTAAGGACGAGGTAAGTAAGAAGGTAGATCAGAAGTTATACAGAGGTATGATTGGATCTCTTCTATATCTGACTGCTTCTAGACCTGACATTCTGTTCAGTGTTTGTTTGTGTGCTAGATTCCAATCAGATCCTAGAGAATCTCATTTAACTGCTGTTAAGAGAATTCTAAGGTATCTGAAAGGTACTACTAATGTTGGCTTAGTTTACAGAAAATCTAAAGAATACAACTTAGTAGGATTCTGCGATGCTGATTATGCTGGAGACAGAATTGAAAGAAAAAGTACTTCAGGAAGTTGCCAATTTCTTGGAAGTCATTTGATCTCCTGGTACAGCAAGAAGCAAGCAACTATTGCTCTATCAACAACAGAAGCAGAATATGTCGCTGCTGCTGGTTGTAGTACACAGATGCTCTGGATGAAGAGTCAGCTAGAAGATTATCAGATATTTGAGAGTAACATTCCTATATTCTGTGATAATACTTCTGCTATATGTTTATCTAAGAATCCTATTCTTCATTCAAAAGCTAAACATATTGAGATTAAACATCATTTCATAAGGGACTATGTTCAGAAGGGTGTTATATCTTTAAACTTTGTTGATACAGACCATCAATGGGCTGATATCTTTACAAAACCCCTGGCTGAAGATAGGTTTAAGTTCATTCTGAAAAACATCAGTATGGATTTTTGCCCAGAATGAGAAGATGAGAAGTTCTCATGTATGAGTATCTTCTGAAATGAATGTGGAACAATTTTTTTTAATCAGAAGTTCTGATTGAAATCTTTTAGAAATTATGATTCGGTTATTACTAACGTTTCATTGTCTAAGTTGATTCAGAACCTCTTTTAAAGCAAAACAGCTGTAACGTTTTATCTCGGGATGGTAAACTTGTCGTTACTATTCATGGATAAGCGCGCGTGCAGTTGAAGGGACACCGACCATAGGTAACTGTGCTAGTCACCTCATTCGTCTTTATTATCTCTCCTCATGTCACGTAACATTAAATGCTATTCAACATTCGTTTCATTTTATTTTTTTTAAATACTCTTCAAACGCTTCTCTTTCCCTATCTCTTTGCATTCCTCATCAAGTTTTTCTCTCTCTCTCTCTTCCGTTTTCGTCTCTTGCTCAAACAAGTTTTTTCTTTCTTTTAAAAAAAAAAAAAAAAAATCCTAGCTCAAACCTAGCGTTCACCCTAAGCCTGTTGAAGATCTATGACTCAAAGGCGACAGATCTCTGCATATCTCGGGATGGCTCTCCTAATACCTCTCAAGTCAGACCTCTTCTTTGATGTTGTTATCAACTTTCACCCAAAGACAGAAGACTTTCTTGAGTTATGGGAGGAGGTTAAGAATGATATTCTTAACTTCTATGTTGAGGGAAAGCCCCGTTTGCAACATTAGCTCTCTGTCTGTGAACTGTCCCTCTCTTCCTCTTTGGTCACTTGGATCTCTCCTACAGTGGAGGTTCTAGTCTGGAAGACAAGAGTCCACAGGGATTCTTGATGGGTTGACACCGAGCGTGTCCTGCTAGGGTGCTGTTTTTAATTTTTGTAGTCATTTCCTCTTGGGATGACTTTTTATGTATTTGCTAGGAATGTTTCTCATCTTGTTAAACATAGGAACCTTTTGTAATATCTTTTGATAATCAATAAAAAGTTTCTTTGCTTTTACATTCCAGTAATTTTATTTGTCGTTTTATTCATCTGAATCTTTTGAAATATGCTTTTTGATGATATGACAAAAAGGGGGAGAAGATAAATGATAAATGATTTGATTTAATCTATCAGTTGCTGGGTACAGCTCCCACACATTTACTAACAAGAACTGCAAGTTCTATATGGTTTAAGTGTTTTACAGGTATAAAGAAGTGAAGAGAATCTTCAAAGCAAACACAAGAAGCAAAACCATGGAAAATGAAGCAAGCTGAGTGCTGTCAAGCTTCAGAAATCAGAAGCAAGAAAGAAGAATGAATCAGAAGCACTGATAATAGAATTTGATCCATATTTGTCTATTTGATTTGACAAAATTCTATTTGCTCTGATATATTATTTGCTCTGATACATTATTTTAGCCTATATGGCTCTGATACATATAATGTGTTCAAATATACATTTTATGTTCTAACTCGTTCATGCTGACTTTTGTCGTTTAGTTTTTGTTCTGTAACATTTCAGGATGTAGAGATGCTCTGATGATGCTCTGGTACATTCAACAATGTTCTGATACAAATCTAGCATGAAGTGATGTTGGTAGAAATTCAAAGCTCTGAAGCTATCCGAGGGAAGCAGAAATCAGAAGCTGCGAATGTTCTAAAGATCCAGAAAACTCAAGTTCTGAAGCTGTCCTAAATGGAAGCAGAAATCAGAAGCTGTGAATGTTCAGAAGATCAAAGAAATTCAAGTTCTGAAGCTGTCCTGAATGGAAGCAGAAGTCAGAAGCTGTGAATGTTCAGAAGATCAAAGAAATTCAAGTTCTGAAGCTGTCCTAGATGGAAGCAGGAATCAGAAGCTGTGAGTGTTCTAGGGATCTAAGGAAATTCTAGTTCTGAAGCTGTCCAATGGAAGCAGAAGTCAGAAGCTAGGAATTCTCTGAAGACAAGAAGCTTATATGATTGTCTCTACCGAAATAATCAGGGAAGTCTTTTATTAAAGTTCTTCGAGTATTTATTTCAGGGGGAGATTATTTATCTCAGGGGGAGATTGTTAATCTCAGGGGGAGACATATTCATATGCTTATGCTATAGCTGTGTAATTTGTCTTTTGCCGTCTATTCTTTCTGATCGCAAATTCATATCATTTATATATGTTTTTGTCATCATCAAAAAGGGGGAGATTGTTAGAACAAGATTTGTTCTGATCAATTATCTTAGTTTTGATGATAACAATAATATGAATTTTGCTTAAGATAATATGGTACTCTAATCCAATGCAATTTCCTTTTCAGGAAATATATAAAGAGTACGCATAATTCAGCGCTCAGAAGCTTTGTCTCAAGGGTTCAGCATGCAACATCAGAACATGGTCTGGCAAGACATCAGAAGATGGTCGAAGCAGAATCAGAACATGGGTCTATGGAAGCATCAGAAGAACAAGAGAACAGAAGCACTGAAGTTCTGATGGTATCACGCTCAGAAGCACTTCAAGGTCAGAAGATCAGAAGATGCTATGCACCAAGCTGTTTGACTCTGATGATATTCAAACGTTGTATTCACAAACATCAGATCAGAAGAAAGTACAAGTGGCAAGCTACGCTGACTGACAAAAGGAACGTTAAAAGCTATTCTAGGCTACGTCAGTAGACACAGCGTGAACAAGGCTCGAGGTAGTTGACAAAAGCGTATAACATTAAATGCGATGCTGTACGGAACACGCAAAGCATTAAATGCACTCAACGGTCATCTTCTCCAACGCCTATAAATATGAAGTTCTGATAAGAAGCAAGGTTAACGATCCTGAACAAAATAACTCAAATTAACTTGCTGAAACGCTGTTCAAATTCAAAGCTCAGAATCTTCATCTTCATCAAAGCTCACTACATTGCTGTTGTAATATATTAGTGAGATTAAGCTTAAACGATTAAGAGAAATATCACAGTTGTGATTATCGCTTTTAAGAAGCATTTGTAATACTCTTAGAATTGATTACATTAAGTTGTAAGGAACTAGAGTGATCGTGTGGATCAGAATACTCTAGGAAGTCTTAGAGGTTATCTAAGCAGTTGTAACTAGAGTGATCGTGTGGATCAGTAGACTCTAGAAAAGTCTTAGAGGGTATCTAAGCAGTTGTTCCTGGAGTGATCAGTGTGTGATCAGAAGACTCTGGAAGACTTAGTTGCTGACTAAGTGGAGAACCATTGTAATCCGTGCGATTAGTGGATTAAATCCTCAGTTGAGGTAAATCATCTCTGCGGGGGTGGACTGGAGTAGTTTAGTTAACAACGAACCAGGATAAAAATAACTGTGCAATTTATTTTTATCTGTCAAGTTTTTAAAGCTACACTTATTCAAACCCCCCCTTTCTAAGTGTTTTTCTATCCTTCAAAAAGAAGAGACCATTGGATCACTGCTTGATGCTGATATCAAGAGTAAGTTGACAGACCTTCTCAAAGAATATGTTGACGTGTTTGCCTGGTCCTACCAAGACATGCCTGGGTTGGATACCAATATTGTTCAGCATTACTTACCATTGAAGCCAGAATGTCCGCCGGTTAAGCAGAAATTGTGAAGGACTCACCCTGATATGGCTAACAAGATCAAAGTGGAAGTTCAAAAACAACTCGACGCAGGTTTTCTTGTCACCTCTGAGTATCCTCAATGGTTGGCCAACATAGTTCCAGTTCCAAAGAAAGATGGCAAAGTCAGAATGTGTGTTGACTACCGTGACTTGAACAAGGCCAGTCCAAAAGATGACTTTCCATTACCACATATTGACATGTTGGTTGATAACACCGCTAAGTTCAACATCTTTTCCTTCATGGACGGGTTCTCCGATTATAATCAGATCAAGATGGCTCCTGAAGACATGGAGAAGACATCTTTCATCACCCCATGGGGTACCTTTTGCTACAAAGTGATGCCGTTTGGATTAAAGAATGCAGGCGCAACTTACCAAAGGGTAATGACTACTCTCTTTCATGACATGATGCATAAAGAAATTGAAGTTTATGTGGACGACATGATAGCCAAGTCCAGCACAGAAGAAGAACATATTGAATACCTTTTGAAGTTGTTTCAACGACTAAGGAAATATCAGCTTCGCTTGAATCCTAACAAATGTACTTTCGGGGTTAGATCTGGAAAACTCTTGGGTTTCATTGTCAGCCAAAGAGGTATTGAAGTAGATCCCGACAAAGTCAGAGCTATTCAAGAGATGCCTGCACCAAAAACTGAAAAGCAAGTAAGAGGATTTCTCGGACGATTGAACTATATCTCCAGATTTATCTCTCAAATGACTGCTACTTGTGGGCCAATTTTCAAGCTTCTCCGCAAAGATCAAGGGGTTGTATGGACTGAAGATTGCCAGAAAGCGTTCGACAGTATCAAGGAATACTTGTTAGAACCACCAATATTGATTCCTCCGGTTGAAGGAAGACCATTAATCATGTACCTTACTGTGTTGGAAGAATCCATGGGTTGTATGCTTGGACAACAAGATGAAACCGGTAAGAAGGAGCATGCCATCTATTACTTGAGTAAGAAATTCACAGACTGTGAGTCTCGTTACTCCATGCTCGAAAAAACATGTTGTGCTTTGGCTTGGGCTTTAAAACGTCTTCGCCAATACATGATCAACAATACTACTTGGTTAATCTCCAAAATAGATCCGATCAAGTATGTCTTTGAAAAGCCTGCCTTAACAGGAAGGATTGCCCGATGGCAAATGCTGTTATCCGAGTATGACATTGAATACCGTGCTCAAAAAGCAGTCAAAGGAAGCATTCTCGCCGATCACTTGGCGCATCAACCAATTAATGAATATCAATCTCTCAAGTTTGACTTTCCTGATGAAGATGTCATGTACTTGAAGATGAAAGATTATGACGAACCATTACCTGAAGAAGGTCCCGATCCTGAATCAAGATGGGGTCTAATTTTTGATGGAGCAGTTAACGCTTTTGGCAATGGAATTGGGGCAGTCATCATCACTCCCAAGGGTACTCATATCCCGTTCTCCGCCAGATTGCTATTTGATTGCACCAACAACATCGCAGAATATGAAGCTTGTATCATGGGTCTCGAAGAAGCCATTGACTTAAGGATCAAGATCCTCGACATATATGGAGATTCAGCCCTCGTGATCAACCAAATCAAAGACAAATGGGAAACTTACCACCCTGGCTTGATTCCCTACAGAGATTATGCAAGACGTCTGTTGACTTTCTTCAACAAGGTTGAGTTGCATCATATACCTCGAGATCAGAATCGAATGGCAGACGCCTTGGCTACTCTATCTTCCATGTTCAAAGTCAATCATTGGAACGATATGCCCAAAGTCGGAATTACGCGCCTTGAAAGGCCTGCCTATGTGTTTGCAACTGAAGCAGTCATCGATGATAAATCGTGGTTCCACGACATCAAACGCTTCCTTCAAACTCAAGAGTACCCGCTTGGGGCATCAAACAAAGATAAGAAAACTCTAAGGAGACTTTCTAGCAGTTTCTTCCTGAATGGAGATGTGCTATACAAAAGAAATTTCGACATGGTTTTGCTCAGATGCGTGGACAGACACGAAGCAGACATGTTAATGCATGAAATGCATGAAGGGTCCTTTGGAACTCATTCAAACGGGCATGCAATATCCAAGAAAATCTTAAGAGCAGGATACTATTGGTTGACAATGGAATCTGATTGTTATAAACACGTGAAGAGATGTCACAAGTGCCAGATCTACGCAGATAAGATCCATATGCCACCGACTCTACTCAACGTTCTCTCATCTCCGTGGCCTTTCTCCATGTGGGGTATCGACATGATTGGAATGATCGAACCGAAAGCTTCAAACGGTCATCGTTTCATCTTGGTAGCAATTGATTACTTCAACAAATGGGTCGAAGCAGCATCTTACGCCAATGTTACAAGACAAGTGGTTGTGAGGTTTATCAAGAATAACATCATTTGCCGATATGGTATTCCCAGCAAGATCATTACTGACAATGGTTCGAACTTAAACAACAAGATGATGAAAGAATTGTGTGAGGAATTCAAGATTGAGCATCATAACTCTTCTCCTTACAGACCAAAAATGAATGGCGCCGTTGAAGCCGCCAACAAGAACATTAAGAAGATCGTCCAGAAAATGGTCGTCACTTACAAAGACTTGCATGAAATGCTGCCATTTGCTTTACATGGGTACCGTACTTCAGTGCGTACTTCAACAGGGGCAACTCCCTTTTCTCTAGTATACGGCATGGAAGCTGTGCTCCCCTTAGAAGTTGAAATCCCATCAATGAGAGTCCTCATGGAGACTAAGTTATCAGAGGCTGAATGGTGTCAAAGCAGATACGATCAGTTGAACTTAATCGAAGAAAAACGTATGACTGCTCTATGCCATGGACAGTTATACCAAGCAAGGATGAAACAAGCCTTCAACAAAAAGGTTCGACCTCGTGAATTTCAAGAAGGCGACCTCGTGCTTAAAAAGATCTTGTCTTTTCAACCAGATTCTAGGGGCAAATGGTCTCCTAATTACGAAGGCCCGTATGTTGTCAAAAGAACATTTTCTGGCGGCGCCATGACTCTTGCAACCATGGATGGTGATGAACTCCCACATCCTGTGAATGCTGATGCAGTCAAGAAATACTTTGTCTAAAAAAGAAAAGAACAGCTCGGTAAGTCGAAAACCCGTAAAGGGCGACTTAGGCAAAAATGAGCGTCTCGGTGGACTGAAAACCCGAAAGGGCGGTCCAGGCAAAAATTAGAGACAATAAACTGAAAAATTCATCCTGGTAGATTGAAAACCTGAAAGGGCAATCTAGGCAAAAATTAAGGATTTATGACAAAGTAACTGCATCAGTCCGTACTTCGTCACCTGAAGAGTCTTTTTCATCAAAGGATCTTCAATCAAATCATCGCCAATCTGAAGCGACAAGCACAGTTGGAACTCAAAGTTGTTAGGGAATAGTGGTTATTGCTTTCAATGTAGCCTTTTCCGCATAATTACCATTTCCAACTTTTGTAAATACTCCATGGAATCACGCCTTTAGCTGATTTCCATCCTATTAAATAAATTTGAGCCTTGTGCCCATTTGTTTGCAATCTCTAATTTCTTTTAGCTTGCAAAATGACGCTTTAATTGTGTTATTCACTTTTGAAAAAAAAAGAGAAAAAAAGTTTTAAATGAATTTACTTTCACTTTTTCAAAATAAAAGCGAAACTTTCCTTTGGGTTGTGAACAACAGGAGGAACATCAACAGCTATCTCCATAGGATGAATCAAAGATTATGATAGGAAAAACTCTTCTATCCCCAGTGAAGAAGGTCTTTTATCCCCAGTGACGAATATTTTCCATCTCCAGTGAAAAAGTTCTTCCATCTCAAATAAGAAAAGATGCTTATCTTCCCTAGAGAAGTTGAAAGCACGCAACACCATTCATCACCCGTGTTATCTACACCGTGTTGAAGAACATTTGCCAAGTATCTGGTTGTATTGCGACGTCGGTCCCTCTCCAGTATACACTTCTCTATCTGTCAGTATCGTCAGCATGCACGCTACATTCATGACATTCATCATTCATACATATTTGCATCATTTATGCATTCTTGCATTTTTCAATGTTTGTTTCAAAATCACTTGTTCAGGATATATCTATCCCAAAAAGAAAAAAAGAAGAAAAGAAAAAAAGAAAAAGAAACAGGTATGGGCGCGTCATCTCTCCAATAGATTGTCACCCGTAAGCAGAAATAACATCTTCTTTCTCCAGTTCCCCACTGAGATCATTCCTCGTGGAAGAAGGTTGCTTCAGTTTCTCCTTTCAAAACAAAGGAGAAAAATCCCCAGTTGAGTTCATTCCTCATGGGTACAAAGTCTTGTTTGACTATTTCTTTCCAATTCATTCTTGGTTAGAACCTTGTCTTTACCAGAGATTCAAATTCCGATTCCTCAAATAGAGTCGTAAAAAATGAACCATAAACAATAGCCTCATCATCTGAGCAGTTTATGTTTCTTTCAAAAGATTTTTCCTCTCTAGGAAATCAATTATGAAGACCATTTGACAATCAGGGCCTTATTACTGCTCACAAGGCTGAATAACCAGTAATTTCCCTAACAAAGTCTCCGGGATCATTTTATCACTCGGCTGATAATTGATCATGTCTTCAAAACCACTATCACGAGGCTGGTAGTCGGTAACCTTTTGTTCTGGTTATATTATTTAACATGTCTATCACCAGGCTGATAGTCGGTAATATTAACCGAACCTTTGAAACTCTTTTACCTTGTCAAGTCTATCACCATGCTGATAGTCGGTAATACAGTTGCATACCTTTCACCTTCGCATTATTAACAAGTCTATCCCCATGCTGATAGTCGATAATGTCGATAGGTAAGCTTTTCTTACAAAGCTATCATTCCCCGGTGAAGCATACACTTGCTTTCCCAAAAAGAAAAAATGGATTCTCTTCCTGAAACGGATTGAGACATCCTTCCCGATCTCTTGTCCTCAGTGGAGTCAGTTCTTGATATCCCTCGGTAAAGATATCCTTGCATCATTCGCAATTTTGGTATCTTAGGTCCAAAATTCGCGTCTTCTGATATTTAAGTCTCTTCCACCCTATCAAAACGAAGATTTTCAATCTTCATGTCTCAGGTTGAAGAAACTTAAATAGGGGCATCTGTCATACCCCAATTTTTGACCTAAGATACCACCTCATATCATTTGCATATGCATCATTTGCATCTCTAACAAATTGCATAGCTTGTGTTTGCTACTTGTGACTCAGCAAGATTTAATCAGGAAATCACTCATCAGTACAAGTAACAATCAATTAGGGTTTTGTTCCCCCCTTCATTTCAAATGAATCATCTTCATCAACAATCAACATTTGGTCCTCAGAGATTCATTTCAACAAGCTCAAAGGCTCTGAACCAATCAGATTAGGGTTTTGACTGAAGATAGCATACTCCTGACTTTTGCTCAGGATTTGACCTAATGACTTGGGACATGACCTCAAGACCCCAAGTGCATAATTTTGACCTAATCCATTGGCTCAAAACATCTCCTACACAAGGATTGATCAACAGTGAAATTTCAAATCTTCAGATTAGGGTTTTGAACTATCAGGGACTAAAAATCAGGGATCACATTTGGGAAACCCTAAAAATCCCCAGGAAGTCAATCAAAGGTTTCAATCATCTTCAAATAATCCCTATGACAACATCCAATGGAAATTGTGTCTCAATTCAAGATCCACAGTCATCAATTTCATCAGGTCGACAATTAGGGTTTTTGACCTAAATCACTGAACAACTGACTCTTTAATCAGGACATGATGCCACAACTCAAACCATGGCTCAATATCCTCTAATGCCTCAATATGATCCATTCATACCATTCATTTGATGAGGATAGCCTGTTTCATTTGAAATCTCCAGAAACGCGATTCGTCTGAAAAAGTCAACTGTACAAGATCACCTTTGACTTTTGGAGAATTTTGGTCAACCATGACTTTTGAAGTTTTAAATCATCAATATATGATATATGAAGTCATTTGATCAAGAAAAATCAAGGAAATCAATCAAGAATCAAAAAGTCAAAGTTTGACTTTTATACTTAGAAAAATTTTCTAAGTGTTTTTCAATGGTTTTTTCAAACTTTGGAAGGGAATTTCTCAAAATTTCACCTACAAACTGAAAAAAACTTCCAACATGAAAGTTGTAGATTTTGATCCAATAAACAAATTTGTCACATATGATGATTTTCCAAAAGATCAACCATTTAAGAGATATGGAGCTTCAAAGTTGGTATCTTTTGAAAATTTCACTTAAAACTTCATTTTCTTCAAAGTTCATGGACTTTTTTCACCCACTTCCTTAAAGGTCTTGAAGAAACTTTCAACTAGGGTTTTGAAGTGTGTAATATGAGCTTTCCAAAATGTCCAAGAGCATGAAAAAATATGGAGTGTAGCCATGGTTTTGAATTTTGACATTAGTGAACTTTTCACTTGAAATTTCATGCCATTTTCACTAAGTTATGAACCAATTTGCCAAATGATCCAAATAATGATGCATAAGATGCAATAATTGAAGATGTTTTTCTGATTTGAGATCAGAATGGAAGAGGATAAGAAGCTTGAGGTTTAACCATGGTTTAGTCACTTTTAACCATTATGCATTAAATGTAAAGATTCCATTTTATCTCCAAATGCCAAATCACCATTCTTGCATCAACTTGCAAAGCTCTTCATTCAGAAACTTTGGCCTATAAATAGAGGTGCAAATCACTCTTCAAATCACACCAAAACCTCACAATTATAGGTTTTCTCTCTTCTTTCTTAGAATGCAAGTTTCTTAAGTTTCAAAGAGGTAAAATTCTCAACCTCTAAACCTTTGAAGTTCTGGCCAAAGTGAGGGTTCTAACATCTCATAAACATCAAATGTGATGTGTTTGATCCATCCACACACCCCAACAACACCTAAATCTCAGAATCACTCTTCAACCACCATGTTTGCATAAAATGAGCCTTAACATATCAATTCTCATATCAGGCCATATCTGTCCAAGTTAATCATCCAAACACACTCCATATACTTCATATGAACTGTTCCAACCATCATCCATGATCTGAAACATCAAAATCAACTAGCTTGATCCTCACTTGAGCTAAACTGCAGATCGGGTACCACAAGGTGATCAAGAGGTTCTCAATTCACTCCAAGCATCCAGACATGTTCTATAAGGTCCATTGAAGCTGTCCAGATTGAGCAACAACATCTGTAACACCTCCAGGCTCAAATTCGATTTCCAGCTTTGCCACTTTTGAGGTAAGTGCTCATGAACTTCAAACTCATACATACATGCATCATAAATGAAAAATTGAGTTGCTATCATGTTTCTGCACTATCACTGATCAATAGCCCTCAATCAATTTCACAATTCATCAATTATACACAATTTCAGATTGAATCATAAGATTAGGGTTCTTCGTGTTCATCAGAAAACCAATGATCTTAGAGTGAAAATAAATGCAATTAAATGATACCATCGTGTTCCTTATGAAAATTCGAGCAAGATAGGCTATTCACTTGATCAAATTGGTTCAGTTTTAAGAAAATTCAAATTCAAATGGGGTTTGTGTTCTTGGCGCCATATTTTTGAAATTGAATTTAGAAACTTGATTCAAAACATAATCAATTCGTTGCAAATGAATAACAGACCACGCGCTTGGTCCAGTTGGTTAAACGTTTGAGTAATAACCTTAAGGTCACGAGTTCAACACCCATAGGGACCAAAACCATTTTTTTATCACTTGTTTTTTTTCAATTTTTTACACAACTTTAATTAATTATTTAACCAATCAAAATAATTCATTTTCACTTCATTTTTTACACACCTCTCATTTAGTATACATATTTTATGAATACCAAAAAAAATCATCAAAAAATATTTATTTAATACATATTTTAATTAGGTTTAAAATGACATGTTTTTAAATGTTTTTAAAATACTTTAAATATTATTTTTCATTTGATTTTTAACCTAATCATTTGTGAATATTTTTTGTGATCAAACCCTAATCACTTAGGTCTTAATTAAGCATCAAATTTGTTTTCATATTAATTAAGTTGGTTTCTTTCAAATTCAAACCATTTTAAAAGAACAAGCGATCGCGATTCTTTTCAAAAACGATAAACCATTTCTTTTTGATTTCAAAGGAAACTATTAATTAAATCTTTTTAATTGATCAATTGATTTTCAAAACGATGTGGGGCCTCTCGAATATTAGAGAGTATAAGTCCCTTTCCTCTTTCTTTTTACAGTTTTTCTTTGTACAGAAAACTTCTTTCAAAACAAACTTTCAAACTGTTTTCAAAACGACGAAACCTCGCATCTTTTAATAAAACAATCAACCATGTTTTATAAAATAAAACATGGGCCTCCACATAGGTATAAGTCCCAAGCCTTTTGTAAATATTTGTTTGCATAGCTTTGAATGAACTCAAGTGGACCTCTCCCCGAGTATAAGTCCCGAGCCCCCGTGTATACAAATGGATCATGCTTACAGGTATATTTCCTTCATAAACTCCATTATATACACACTTTGTCATATATATAACTGTTTATACTTGTTCATGTTTGTACATGTTTGTTCATACTTGTTCATGTATTTGTGTTTGTGTATACTTGTTCAACTTAGTACAACACTAGGTTCCCCATAGCCTCCTATTGGGCTTCGTGCAAAGAATCTCCCCTAGTTTAGGTTAGGACATAGAGTATGGTTTCCCGGTGAAATCGCTCTAAGAGCTCAAACCAACTATACCATGCCTCCTCTTGGGCTTTGTACAAACGACTTGTCCCTCCCATAGCCTCCTCTTGGGCTTACAATGCAAGGACCCTGGCTTGTCCCTCCCATAGCCTCCTCTTGGGCTTACAATGCAAGGACCCTGGCTTGTCCCTCCCATAGCCTCCTCTTGGGCTTACAATGCAAGGACCCTGGATAGCCTCCTCTTGGGCTTCGTACAAGGACCCACGGGCTTCTTATAAGCATCCCCAATATCCAAATCAAATACCCTAGGAGATTAGACATTTTTCATCTCTATGATAGGAGTATCTCTTCTATATCATCACAAACAATCAATCAATCAAACTTCTTTTTGCCACAAGGCTGGCTAATCAATCAAACCGTTTCGCCACCGTACTGGCTGATTAATTAAAGTTTTTGTCACAAGGCTAACTTCATTGAAACTTTTGCCACAAGGCTGGCTGATTAATCAAAACTTTTTGTCACAAGGCTGACTTCATTGAAAGTTTTTTCCACAAGGCTGGTTAAACAACAAAAACATCTTTATCATTCTAAGCGCCATAAGTGGCACAGCCCAGGGCTTATAATGAAAAGATTTTCAAACAAAAATCAAACAGATGTATGTGATGATATAGATTAGATACATCGAGCATTTAGATGACATTTGTCTCTTATCCTTTGCTTCCACTAGCATAAGTGGGAACTACGATTGCTCTGACTTTCTCAACATCCCTTTGAGAATACGTAGGCACAAGGTCGTATCCTTGGCGAGCAAAACAAAACCAAAAAAAAACCATTCAAACCTTAGCACCCGTAGACCCCGAGCTACAGATGCTCTGATTCCCTCTAAGGGATATGTATGCAGAGGATCGCGATGATCTTTGCGAGCATAATCAAACAAACACCTTAGGTCCCACCTATTTCACAAGAACCTCCACCACAAAGAATGAAAAAAACAAAACAAAGAAACCTATAGAGTACTATAGATACGTTGGGTGCTAATACCTTCCCTTCGTATAACCAACCCTCTTACCCGGAATCTCTCCCCACTTGTGCATTGCTTTTAGTTTTGGGCTTTGCACCTGTTTTTTAGGTTATTGCAACTTTTTTTCTTTTCCTCCTTTGGAAACAATAAAAAGTTTGGTCGGAACAAAAGAAAAATCATTTTTTTGAGCACTCGAGCCCAAAGAAGGCATCAGGTGTCTCATCCAGAAAAAGATACGATTTTTCCCCGCGACAGCCGTCTTAGAACTCCTTCTGGTAACAAAATAGCGAGACATAAGATATAAGCCCTGCAAAAACCTGCAAATATATGACATGTATGATATATGAATGATATGCATGAAATGTTTGCCAATTTTCAGGTATCCAAGAGTTCATCCCACTTTCAGATAGGACATAGCAACCCTGATACCGAATATATTTGAATAACAATCCACACACGAGAATAATTCAGCAAACTGAGCATACTTCATTCAAACATAATTGCAATTTTGAGTTCATACAAACAGACACATAACCGCGTCACAAAGCGCTCTTAAGGCATACAAAAGAAATCCAACATAACAAAATGCGACCCCATCCAACAATCCTGGACATGGGCGACAAATATCAAAATGAACAGCAGATCGACATCGTGGACCAAACAGATCTACTCCACAGCAACACTAGGATCGCCTGTGTCATACCCTAATTTTTGACCCCCCTGAGATGACATATCTTCAGGATTTTTCATCAGGTCAAGACAAGTACCCAGAGCAGTCATTTCTCCATCTGGTACCTAATCGAGGATGCTCAAAGACAAGAAAGCTCAGGCAAAGGATCAATCAATACAAGGATTAGTCCCTAATACAATCATGAGGCTCAAAGACTTCACTTTTCTCATCTATGATTGATTAGACATCCAGTCATATGAGTACAGGTTTACTCAGGTCGCCAGACTAGGGTTTTGAGCCTATCAAGGACTGAAAATCAGGGATCACATTTGGGAAACCCTAAAAAAACTCAGAGGGTCATTCAAAGACATCAATCATCTTCAAATAACTCATATTACAAGGTCTACTGGACATCACACTTCAATTCAAAGTCTACAGTCATTACTTTCACATGGTCGACAAATTAGGGTTTTGACCTAATTCACCAAGACAGTTGACTTCTGATCAGGGCATGAATCCAAAACTCAAGACATGATTCAAGGATCTCTACTACCTCCATATAATCCATTTATATCATCCATTTGTGGAGAAGATCTTATTTCTACACAAAAGCCCAAAAATTCACTTTGTCAGGAAAAAGTCAACTGTGAAGGATCATCATTGACTTTTAAGGTTTTTGGTCAAAAAATGACTTTCAAAGATCAATATCATCAATATATGGATGTCAAAGTCATTTGGCCAAAGAAATTCAAAGAAATTCATCAAGGAGCGAAAAGTCGGGAATTAGGGTTTTTGAAGGCATGGTGAGATCTCAAAATTTCACCTACACAACTCAAAAAACTTCCAACATGAAAGTTGTAGATCTTGCAAAATAAAACAACATCTTACAAAGGAACTTTTTTCAAAAGATCAACCATTTATGAAGTTTTGGAAATTTTGAAGTTTAGGTCATAAACACTTAGAAATTTTTCTAAGTGTTTTAACCTAGTTTTCATCCAACTTTGGGCTCATTTTTCACAAATTTCCTAAATGATTCTGAAGAAGACATAAACTAATGATTTGAAGTAGATGTTTAGGGCTTTCCAAATTGTGTTCAACCTTCTCCAAATTCAATTTGAGCTAGGAGTTATGCTTGTTCAAAGTTGGCCTCATGAAGTAAAATTATAGGTCATGGACACTTTTGGACTTTGCAAATTTTGTGCAAATAACCTCTCTTATGGATGCTACACGACCCATAACACATCTGAAACCATGCCATGCATTCATTTTCACCATGCCATAAGGATTGAAGAAGATTCTAAAAACAAGAACATGTGATTATGTAATGATTACATTTGTGAATTTATGGCAAATTGATGAATCACCCAAGGAATCTTCTCACCAACCAATTAGAGCTCATTTCTGGCTCAGAATTGTCCCCTAAGATCAAGCAAAATCGAGGGCTAGGGGATTGATCAAATGGAATCAAAATTCTCATCATTGCATAAGAGATATTTGCAAAATTCCTTCATGGCTAAGAAAGCAAATCAACTTCACTAAGGAAGCTCACTCCTCTGCAGCTATACTGATCCATTTGCCTATAAATACAGATGCATTCCTCATTCAAAAACACACCAAAGCAACCATATTACTTGCTTTCTCTTTCTCTCCTCTTGTTCATTGTTTTTCAAAGTTCTTTGGCAAGAAGAATCGATTTCTTCAAACCAAAGCTTATCTTTGGGAAGTGAGCATTCTAACATCTCAAGGGAGGTCATTTGAGGTGATCCAAGCACCTGGATCACTTCTGTAGGTGGAGGAACACCATTGTTGCTCTCACTTTGGAGCACTTGCAGTTGGAGGTCCATGGAGTGATTCAGAAGGTTTCAAGGCAAGCCAATCATCCAGACACACTCCTCAGGTCATAGTGAAGCTAACCAGATGGCTGCAGCTCATCTGTAACTCAGGATTCAACAACCTCCATGTCCACTTGAAGCTCAAATCGAGGGAGGTCCATAGAACAATTCAGAAGGATTCAGGCTACAATAAGCATCCAGTTAGCATCATTGAGTCTCAGGGAAGCTATTGAGATCATTCATTCAAACCCAGGTGCTCTCAATCATCCTCACGATCTCCATTTTCAGAGGTAAGTTTCTGAACTTCACCTCTCTAATTTAAGTACCTTTTGTGAAATAGCTCGATTCTATCTTGTTCAGCATCATCAGAGGATTGAAAACCCTCTATCATCATCCATTTATCTTTCAGTATAGTCATTTAATTTGATTTTGAAATTCTAGGGTTCTTCACGATTTCTGATAAATTAGTTAGATGTAGTTAATGATAGTTCATGTTAGTTACATATTTAGAATCGTGAGTGAAATTAGAGCAAGTTTCGTGTTTACATCATGACAAATGGTTGAGAAACGAGTGAGTTCAGAAATCCAAAAATGGAGAGCTTGAGGTTGAAGACGAAGATGGTGGTGGCGCGCAAATTTGAAATTCTCAGAACAGGGTTTATTTTATTTTGAATGGTATGCGTTTTATTAACGACTAAACAACTTGCCCTAGTGGCCACACATGCGCCCTTAGTATCATCATGCCACAAGTCTGGGGTTCGAATCCCCCTCGCCCCAGACTTTTTTCATCCTTTTATTTTTTTCAGATTTTTCTAACTTGTTTTAAAACAAAACCAAATGCGCGCGTGTTATAGTCAACAACTGGCGTTTGGCTCAGTGGTGTTGTTTTGAGTGTGTGGCTATAAGGGCGTGAGTTCAAGCCTTGCTAGGACCAAAACCTATTTTTTTATCACTTTTCTAACTTAATTCCTTCACAACTTTAACCAATTATTTAACTTATCAAATTAATTCATTTTGACTTCATTTTTTAAACACTTGTTGATTAATATATATATTTTATAAATAATCAAAAAAATCATAAAAATATTATTTATTTCATGTATTTTAATTAGGTTTAAAATAGTATGTTTTAAATGTTTTCTTAAATACTTTAAAATATATATATTCATTTTGTTTTAACCTAATTACTTTGTGAATAATGTTATGATAAAAACCCTATTTATTTAGGTCTTAATTAGGTATAGATTTCATCTTTGCCTTAATCAAGTTGACTTTTGTCAATCTATAAAATTGTTTTCAATCTCCGATTAAACAGACGATTAAGGTTTTCAAACAACAAAACCTTATATCATTTCAATCTTTTCTTCAACTGTTTTCATAAACAGTAAATCATTTTTAAGTGGGCCTCTAATAGAGTGTAAGTCCCAAAAATCTTCTCTTCTTAGCTTGTTTTCAAAACTGTATTTTCAAAATCTTCTTTCTATTTTCAAAACATTCTTCTGGTATTTGAAGGGCATTATTCCCGGTGAAACTCTTCAGATACCTATGTGACCTTTGTCCATCTTCACTTCTTCTGTTTTCAAAAATCCATTAACTGTTTATCATATACATTCAACTGTCATCAACAAAACAACAAAAAATACTGTTGAGGCTCTGTACATACTTCTTCAATGGCCTCCACTCCATCCAGGTTAAGCTTTACAAGCTTTCAATTTACAGTCTTCATTTAAATTACTGTCAAATATAAACTATGCATACATTAGTTTAGAACTGCGTTTGAGTATAAACCTTAGGACAGTTAAACTATATATATTATAGGAATATGGCCTAGGATTGAGAATGTCTTCCCGGTGAAGGCTCTTTCCTAATTAGAGATCTGTAGTTCAAACCCCCAAGATGAATTATTCCCGGTGAAACATCTTGGCAAAAACCTTAGAATCCAAAAATATAGGACACATCCACCCAAAGAGGAATTATTCCCGGTGAAACCTCTTACCCATTTGCTTAGAGCCAAAATAAGTTCAAAACTACATAGCTTTCTCTTGTGCTATAACAAGGACCCTCGATTAGCCTCCTCTTGGGCTTTGTACAAGGACCCACAGGCTTCTTAAAAGCATTTCCAGCTTCCTCTTGAGCTTGTATACAAGGACCCATCAGGTTTCTTATAAACATAGGAACAGGTCTTTAGTCACCTTTTAGCCTACCCTGGTGAGTTTCTTCCAATTTAAACCAGACTTAAAACAAGCTAAGTTTGTCTCAATTTCACATTGAGTACATTTTTTGGAATGAGAGACATGGACAGTCTCTGTCACCCTTATCTTCATCAATCTTCCTTAGTAGAGTCTAGGATCTATGTTTTGGTCATCCTCAGCATTGAGTCAGCCTTCATCTTGGGCTTTAAACAAGAAGTCTCCATTAGATAATCTTTCTGCCATTCATTTCAATAAAAACCCCTGGAAAGGGTTAGCCTCCAAAGTCAATTAATAAATGTCAATAAATAGATTCATTTCTCTTAGGAGATAATTTCCCCAAAAGAGTCAAAACCCCTGGAAAGGGTCAGCCTCCAAAAAACATGATAAAGTCAGTCTTTTAACAGACAAATTCACCAGCTGAGTCAAAATCCCTGGAAAGGGTTAGCTTCCAAAGAAAAAATAGTCTTTTAATAAATAAAACCTCCTCAGTAGAGTCAAAACCAACAAAAACAGTTAGCCTCAACCTTGGGCTTCATACAAGGCACCAAACAATAAAATTCCCCTGTCAAGAGTCAGCCTCAACCTTGGGCATTGTACAAGGCAGATAATAGAGTCTCCCCAGTGAGTCCTTCATCACTCAGTAGCCACAACCTTGGGCTTTGTACAAGGCAGACAAACCATATCTTTCATGTGTCAAAGATTCCTAACACTTAGGATCTTTCCCCATATAGTCATCCATACTTGATTCATTTAAGAGTCCGCCACAACCTTGGGCTTTGTACAAGGCAGAAAATAATGTTTTCCCTAGCTAGAGTCAGCCACAACCTTGGGCTTTGTACAAGGCACATAAAATAGAGTCATTCATTCAATTATCCTCAGCAGTTAGCCACAACCTTGGGCTTTGTACAAGGCACACAAATAGAGTCTCCCTAAGTAGAGTCAGCCTCAATTCTGGGCTTTGTACAGAACACTAAAATACCCTGTAATTAATCCTCAATGGAGTCATCTCCCAGAGTCAATAATATTAATTAATCAATCAAAAAGCCTCAAGCTTGGGCCTCATACAAGCCAGCTAAATTCAAATCTTTTATACAGTAGATAGACATAGCTTATCTCTATAGAGAGATATTTTTACTACTCTACCACATTCAAACAAACAAACATTTCAATTTCAATTTCAATCAAAGTCTCCCATTTAGGACTCTGAAAGACATGCTCTGGCACATCCCCAGACTTGTACACTTTCCCTAATTTGGACGAGCATCTTTCTTTCATTTAAGAGGCATCTGACTGGCATACTTGCACACACACACAAGTAAGGTCCCCCTCTTGAATGAAATGAATTCAGTTATTCTGTCACACTTTCAAAATGTTTGTGGTAGAATAGTACAAATACCTCTCTGTAGAGATGATTTCATGTCTCTTTACTGTAAACAGAGATTTAATTCCAAGCTTCAACCTTGAGCTTCAAGCAAGGCACAAAAACAATTAATTTCCCTAGTTAGTTCCCCGAACTACATTAAGCTCTGACTTCCACTAGGGATATGTAGGCATGAGGTTCACAAGGAATCTCAGCGAGCTAATAAAATACCAAAAATAGTCAGTCTGTCTATCTGTCTGTCTCTTTAAATCAATTCAATTCCTTCTCCTAACACAAAGGAGAAACTTTCCCAATCATTAGCAGCAAACACAATCACAATGACACAGAGAAGGTTCCTGTAGAGTACTACAGATATGTAGGGTGTTTAAACACTTCCCTATGTGTAACCGACCTCCCGGACTCCAGAATTTCTAGTCTAGGTGTAAATCCCCACACTTAGCAAACTCCTAGGGTTTAGTTGAGATCTTTTTTCCCCTTTCCTACTCGTAGGACAAATAAGAAAGTTCGTGTGATATCGTAGGAAGAACTGAAATAAAATTCATCCCACCACGGGCGCATTCTCCTTCCAAATTTCGCGTGAAGGGTCTAGCGTGCCGTCCTCCCAAGTGAAACGGGGAGGTAAAAGAAAACGACACCACAGCCTGGTAATAGAATGAGCTCCCACATCTCCTCTCCGTTGGGCTCGGAGCCTTGTTAATTCTTCTTCAAGTCGAGCAGACTTAGCCCTCTCTTCCGCTAGCTGTTTATCTGAATCCCGCTTCTGCCTCTTGAGGCTACTCTCTGATCTTTGTAACTGTAGACACTCCTGTTGTTTGTGATGCAAATCTTCCTTTAGCAACTCATAAGGACGCCTCTGGACACTTGCCTGACTTTAGCTTGCACCTTCGACTTGCTTGAGCTGGTGCATCAACCTCATCTTTGCATCTCTTTCTTCAAAGAATTTCAAGTTGGTCTCCTGTTCCCTTTCATGCAACCTGTAATTGGTAACCAAAGCATCCTTGTAAAGTTCTGTTGGCACAAATTCAGATAGAATCAAAGGAGGTTGCTTTTGAAGTGGTGCAACCCTATCATATGGCAGCAACAAGTTTCCGACCCGTTTTACAATCCATTCAACATACGGTGTCAAGGCAAGTGATTCTTTCTTCCCTAAATGGGCTCCATTATGCTTACGGATCTTCTTCCAAGCCACAATGATCTCTTTCAACTTTTCTGGATCTGACCCCTTCTCAAAATAGACTGTCTCCGCTATCAAGTGATCTGCCGGCTTGTCTTTCAATGTATACCCCAACTGACGCAAGGATACCACGGGATTGTAATTGATGCAACCTCTAGTACCAACCAAAGGAACATTATCGAACTTACCGCACCCAACAATCACTTCAGAAACGTTAATTCGATACTTTGGCCACTGGATGTCATAAGAGGTAAGTGACATAATCCTGTGGGTCCACTTAAGTGTCTCCCTTGTCTTCACAAAAGGTCCTTTGCTGGGCAACAAAGAGAGGAACCAGATGAACAACAATTGAAGGCAACAAGTGATAGCACCGCCACGTTTCTCATATCGGGAATGAACAGCATAGTAAGTATCAGCCAACAAAGTAGGAATAGGATTCTTTCCCATGAAGATGTGAACCGCGGCCGAGTCTACAAAATTGGGAACATTCGGAAACATCACAATCCCGTAAATAGCCACAGCAAGCAATGCATTGTACGTGTTCCAATTCTTTTTCTCAAATTCCTCTTTAGATTTTCTCACCAAGAACTTCAAAGAGAACCCCGAGACACCTCCATTCGACTTCCAATTATCAGATACTTCTTTTATGCTCAAATAAAGAGCAGCAGCGATCAACTTAAAATTCACTTCTTTAGGAATGTCGATGAATGGCACTTCACCTTTTATCTTGAGATTAAGAATGATAGAGTATTCTTCCAATGTCGGAGCTAACTGGTAATTCTGGAACGTGAAACACCTCATTTCCGGATCATAGAATTGCATCAATGTTTGCAAAACAGGCGTCTCAACCGCGGTTTCCAACAGAGTCAAAATATTCCCATAATCATCCGTGAAACTCTTTAAACAGAAAGCGGTCATTAATGAACTCAAACCCTCTAAGGCGGTCAACGGCTCTCGGAAGAAACTGTAGGTATGCGTATTTCTCTTTGCTTCCTTGACAGTATCAATGGGAGTGTCCATCTTCAACTTGAATGAACTCCTGAATGTCCCTGAAAAACATGACATGCAAATGCTTATTATACATATCTTTTTTTTTTGCGTTTCTTTTGGAAATAAATATGCTATGATGCAACGTGGTGGGGCTTGTTGCCGCCCACCAGGCATTCTGGACTGCCGGTAACACACACAATACAAAGCCAAAGGTTCGGCCCCCAAATGGTATACCACACGGAACACGAAATATCAATCCACGGAACCAAAGCCCATAGTCAATAACACACTGGAATAGAACACATATTACCACCCGAACAAGAACCATATTACCCCACGAACAAGAACCAATAGTACACTCGAACGAGAACAGCGGTAACCCACGAACGAGAACAGCGGTAACCCACGAACAAGAACAGCGGTAACCCACGAACAAGAACAGCGGTCACCAACAATGTACCTTTTATATAATCATTGATTCCCGCCCCACTCAAGGGTAAAATCTAGGCCAAGGTAAGGTCATGAAACGCAGTATACGGTCCGCCCGAAGGTAAGCATCATCACAGCGCGTAAGCGGGTGACGATAATACGTCCGTTTGAAACCACTACTCTGCTCGTGGTCACATAATCCATCCCGAGACGTACACCTCGAGACAAACCATGCTCCCACTCTATCCTAGGGTTCCTATGGTTCACACATAGCCTGGGTATTGGGCCTTTTACCTCTTGAAACACCCACCCAACAGACAGAGATCCAGACAGTCCAGAATATGATGCAGAAAAGTAAAAGCGCACATAGAATGCAATGCAAACAGGTAAATATGCAAAGCAGTAAAAACACCCAAAGATAAACACACAAGCGCTAGGATCGACTCGCTGAGTCCGGACCAGCAACAGGTCAAGACGTCCCCAGCAGAGTCGCCAGTTGTCGCTACCGCGAAAATTAACAAAGTCGCCACTAACATATTTATCCTGAAAAGGAAGGGAATGCCAGCAAACCACAAAACAAAACAACGGTCTCACGACCAGAGAAAAAGGGTAACGGAGTCGGTTACGCGAGGGGAAGGTATTAGCACCCCTCGCGCCCATCGTACTCGATGGTATCCACGCCTGTGTCTAAATCTATGGGTGTGTAAGAAAATCTACGCTAATCTGGACTAAAATGAATGCAGAATGTAGGGAAAAGAAAGGATTATGCTCGCACGGGCCCTACCCCGCTGCCTACGTATCTGTTTTGCAGAATCAGAGCTACCGTAGCTCGGCTAACTAATTTCTGTTTGTTTTATGTTTTTTAGGTGAACGAGTTACATTCACACTCCGCTGCTCGACCTTTGGAGACTTATGCTTGGGAATGGAGCGGAAATAACAAGCTCTTAAGAAAAGAAGATCAAAGAGTGTGGTTTGTGTTTTAAAGAATGCATGAGGAAGACCTAAGCTAAGGGGGGAAAGCTTGCTATCTAATGTTATCATACAAAGGGTACAAGTCTAAGCTAACAACCTACGAGAAAAAGGGGAAGCACACAATAATATCACACAAACGAGCATCCGCTCGTAAAGCAAACAAAACCAACGGTACTGACCGAGTGGTAGAAAAGTGGTCCCGCCATAGCCAAGGGGAGCAGCTCAACCCAAGTCAACCAAGCATTAGACCTCGTGAAAATGATCGGGCCATAGACAAGAGGGCGGACCCCTCTCAGCAACCAAGCCGTCACGGATCGTAAAGGAAAACGGTGCGTGCGTACACCGAGCATCAACGTCGAGCAACGCGAGCTATAGGAAAGGCGGGGGTCCGGCTACATGAACCCTTTTCCTGACATACTCGATAACAAGATCTTGTGCTGGTTCAGAAGCAAGCGACGCGAGGCGTGCGCATAATGAACAAACTCGATGAGACTAGGCGGGGGTTGATTGCTAACCCTTTCCGCGTGCCTTCCATGAGGACTTAACGGAGTGCCATATAGGACTTATTACACCGTGACTACCTGCCGCAAAGCACAAATATAAACACACCAACAAAAACAGAGCCTCTTTCGAGGGCTTGGCCAGATGCATGTCTAGGTCATACTTCTCATGTTAAAGGATGATGCGAGAAAGCGATAAAGTGCGAGAGAAATAAAATGAAACGGAATCAATACCAAACGGATGATGACCCGTAAACTAAAGCGAAGCAAAGCGAAGAAACTAGAACCCCGCGAGCGAGCTAGCAAAGCAAAAGCAAATAGTCAGCACACCGATTAGCCATAAAGCGCACAAATGTCGACTCGCATGTCGAGCATAATCACGATACACCTGCAAGAGTAACAAGCAAACCAAACAAGCAGATATAAAGCAATAAGATTGTGTCTCCAAGTCGAGAGCACGATACGAGTCAATGAGATATAATCGTATTCCGCAAGTGAAGCGGAACACTCAAGCAATGAGTATCAATCGGTTACCTTCCAAATACATTGCACACTAGCACACAAGTTAGAGATAACAAACATCACAATCGGGATTGCGTTATTATTGCAAAGCGAAAGGAAACGGACGAGTAACATGAATATGAAATGGATAATAAAACCTCCAAGGGAAATCAGACATAAATGGTATACAAATTAACGAGAAACAAGCATTTAACTAGATAGTACACCTCTCAAGCTTTCCAACGGTATAAGGAACGTGCAAAAAGAATCTAGAAGCGAAAAGTTATGCGAGAGAGAAGTTAAAGAAGAAAAGGACCAAAAACAAGCAAGGGAACCGGTTCCCCTATATAGGAACCCGGGTTCCAGCACAAAAACATACATAGGAACCGGTTCCCCCAAACTGGGAACCGGGTTCCAGGGCATTCTGCCCAAGTCACGAACCAGCAAAACATAGCAGGAACCGGTTCCCCCAAACTGGGAACCGGGTTCCAGGGCATTATGCCCAAACCAAAACAAGACACCACATAGCAGGAACCGGTTCTCCCAAACTGGGAACCGGGTTCCAGAGCACTCTGCCAAATTCCAACACGCTTTAGATTGAGCGGGAACCGGTTCCTCCATTTTGGGAACCGAGTTCCACTGCAGGAAAACCAAATTTTGTCATTTTTAAAGGCTTGGAAGCCATTCCCACTCAACCTAAACCAATACCAATTCGCAAGCAACATGAACAAAGTCAAAACACAACCGAAACACAATGAAACACTCATGGAGGCAAGACACGATATCAAGGCACCACTTGATCACACACTAAGAAATATGCAAACTGAAAATCAAATATGCAAACCGAATATCAAATATGCAAACCGAATATCAATGCGAAGCAAGACATTTGCAATAAGAAGGCAATCACTAGAACTTCAAAGCGACAAAGCCAAACATATATCGGTTTCAATGATTAAGCACAAATGACACATATTGGCAAAAGATAGACATGAATCCACAAGTCAATTAGGCCAAACAACCACAAGCCAATCAAAGTGCGACGCGTAGAGCCAAACCACAACTCCAACATCATCACCAACACTTACGTAATTGTAAAAAACATTGAACATTAACACATGCAATGGTAATCAAACTATGACAATATCTCAAGTAACGATTTAAGCATCTACCAAAACAAATACCAAGCAAGAAAATTCAACACGTGCATTGACACAAACACCTTGAGTACATCACAAGCCACACATATTAATACCAACGATCACATCAATATGACACCAACGGCAAGAATTAACACATGTGAAGATGATCAATTATGACAAATATACTCAAGTCATAACCTAAGCATTAAACTAGGCAATTACCAAGCAAAAATTATACACAAGCATTTATACAAACACCTAGAGTGTGTCGCAAGCCACATGCATGAATGTTAACAATATTGCACACATAATCACCAACAAACCATGGATTCAAACACAAATAGCGTAATTCATCATCAATGTGCATCAATTATACGGAACGAACAATAATTCTAGCCACAATTCATATGAACACGATTAACAATACGCAAATTCATCAATCAATCATCATTACACATCCATTAAAACAAGATCAAGAAGTAGATCTACATTCGAATTCATATAATGATCATCAATTAAGCACTTAATTCATGATTAGAAAGCTTACCGAACGAAGATCTAAGTCGACGCGTGAACACGAACACGACTCGTACGCGAACACGAAACGAAGCCGAAAAGCGAATCCCAAGGAGAGTGAGAGAGAGGCGCGCGAGCTAGGGAGAGAGGAGAAGAAGAAATTCGAACTCCGAGCTTTGATTCTCAATCCATGTCGTTCTTGATCTTCGAGAAAATTGATGAATATTGATGAAAGTTTTATGTGATATGTGGTTTTGATCTATGAGAATTGAGAGAGAATTGAGAGAAAGTGTTTGTGAAATATTGGTGAATTGAAATTATGAGAGTCCCCCCTGATTTGTGAAGAGCAAAATGTTTATATATTGTCGACGCGAAATGTCCAAATTGCCCTCGGTGCGTCTTATTCTGGCTCGTTTTTAAGGAAACTCGGTTCGGCTCTGAATTCCGGAACGAAACCAATGCCACTGTGAAGATGACCAAATTTGTGATCCGTCGCCGCGAGAATCGTCTCAATCCGATAAGCGATGAAGAAAATACGCCCGTTTGAACGACGAGAAACGTCGATTCATCTGGCGCGACTGTGCAGAATTTTGTGAGTACCGCTCAAAGAACTCGATAAAACTCCAACTTCGGCTACGAATCTGAACAAGCATGTGAGACGAAGAATCGAAGCTAACGAAATTTCTAAGATAATGCCGCCGGAATGGACCTCATACGATAAGAATCGAAGAAGTTATGAATTTTTGAACTCGGCGCGACATACTCGAAAACACACTTTTTACCGAAACAACGCGACGATCCTTAAAATTCTGGGAATTTTCAGTGCATAATTGGCCTTCGGTCCGAACATATGAAATCTTGGTAATGATGATACGAATCTCCAGTTAAATTTTCAAGCAAATCCGACGAGCAGATTAGGAGATACGAATTTTCTGAGATCCGAAACCCTACATTCAGCACTATTTTTCACTGCGAAACCTCAAATAATTTGCATATTTGACAACCTTCCTCAAAGAATTGGCTTCCAAGCCGAACACGAAAGTTGTAGATATCGTTGAAACAGCGAAGACAACGCGGGAACTTAGCTCATATCACCTTTCACATGGTATTTATGAATTTTATCGTATTTCCACTATTTTAAACCATTCTTCACACCTTACTTCCTTAGCACCTCAAGAACTCTTTATTATTTTTCTTCAATTTTTGAATGCCGAAATAAACGTCATCATTAACTTATAGCTCAAATAAAGAGGGAAAATTTTGGGGTGCAACAATATGACATTTAATGAGATGATAATGTTATTATGATTTTGGTAGATGATTGTAGTATGAGATATGATCATTGAAATATGCTTGAGAATTTATTTTCCGTTGCGATATGCATATTGATGAAACATAAAATTTTCAAATTATGTTATAAATATAATTAGGTGCACGTTTGTACGTTTTTCTTTGGTTTTCATTGTTATGGAAACAGCATGTGATGCCCATTTATTATATGCATGTTATATTACTCTGTGAACGTATTCTATTATTTGAGGTTAGAAAAGAGGTGCTACAGCGAGGACATCCTGGAACCATGGCTCGGTAGGCAGCACGAGAGAGGCAATCTTTCGGCCGTGGTTGTAGAACTTCTGGGGATCCCTATCCTGAAATTTTCCAAAAAAACGTTGTTAATAATAAGCAAAGTTATAAATAATTAATCAGAAACCGAGGACAAAAAAGTAATAAGTAATAAGTCTAAGAAGTTTTACATCTCCGTCTCAGATATGTCTGGCTGGATGATCTGCATACCCTGTCAACAAGGATAAATCTAAAGGACCCCTGGGTAAACGACAGGCGCCTCAGCCGCATCAGTCTCCTCGTGCAAATCAGGAGGTGGCACCAGAGATCTAGCACCCTTCTCCGGTGGTGGCATAGGAGTAGAAGAAGTGTTCCGGCAACTTCTGCAGGCAGAGGGCGTCTGTGAGGAACCCTCGCCATCATTCCGAGGCCTCCAGGATGAGAGAGTAGATGTGGAAGGCCCCTTTGCTAGAACAGATGTAACATGTACCTCTGTTGGAACGGGGGTATTAGGTGCATCTGCTGAAACGACAGATCCATCCGTTACTTATGACAAGACCTGCATTAATTTGTGCATGTCGCACAGAGGCATGCTGTGAAATCCACCAAGATATAATGTGGTCTGGATGGTAGGCCATAATGTCTGCATTGTATTACAAATAAAATTGAGTTAGATGCAATTTAGTTATGAAAAAGAAAAGAAAAAAACAAATTTACTTTCGTACGTACAAATACGGAAATCTTCTGTAGATGTATCTACGGAACAAGCTTACATTTCAAAAAACTGGGTTTGGTCTATAGTTGCATCTACCGAACTACCTAATGTTTCATTTTTTTTCATAGATGCACCTACAGAACGTTCTGAAACTCCAAGGACGCAATAATGACGTTTGTCACTGTTCCAAAGGCTTAAAAAACCCCATTTTACCGGCTTGATCGTACGTTTTACACATCCAAAAATACCTAAAATTGTCTCTAAACTATGTTTCTAAAAATATTCAATCATTTTTACGGAGATACATCTACGACAGCAGAATTTTTTTTCGACAACGCGTATAATGCATAAGAGAACCAAGGAGTGGGGTTAGAGTTTCTCTTTAAAACTAGTTTTTAAAGAATAAATAAAACTTAGTCATATTTTAAGTAGGGTTTAATGGACAAGCAATTCGTCATGTCATTAAAAAAAAAAATTAAAAGTGTGATGGAATTGGATACATGGTTGTGATTGGTTGACAGTGTAAAACTATTTTACACTGTCAGTGCATCACCCCTTTTCTCTTTTAAGTAAATGCCGCCTTAATTATTAAAAAATTCTAATTTTTTCTAATAATTATAAAAATTTATTCAATACATTTTTTTAAATTTTTGGTAATATCCTAAAAATATATATATATATATATATATACATATATATATATATATATATATATATATATATATATATATATATATATATATATATATATATATATATATATTAAATAAGCTTTATTATTTTTCTTTAACTCTATCCTAAATTCAACCTATTTTTTAGTTGAGTTAATTAAGTACGAGCGACTTAGATTCAAATCCGTGATTAAAATTGTTGATACAAATGAACAAAAGTTCCAACAAGTAGTAAACCATAGAAGAGAAACTTACATTAAAAAAATTGGAACTAAACTTTCAACAAAATCCTTGGCATCCTTCCAAAATACATGATCGCTAGTGCTATTATCGGTAATAGTTCTACTTACAATAACTTTTGTCCGCTGTACTCTATTATGTCTCCAATTATAGAGAATTGCTTGGTTTTCTTCATTGCTTTTAAGTACTAGTGTATCACCATCTTCAGATAGAAGCAACGGCACCAATTCAAAATAATTCTTTCTCCAATCAACACTAAAGTCATGATCTATTTGAAGCTGCTGATAACTAATTTTAAGGAATTGAAACCAAGAATCCTCAACCCCAAATTTCTTCATCTTCCATATAACAAAATCAGTTTCTCTATAAGAATAACAAAAACAAAGACAGCCCCCTAATAGACCAACCATTGGCTCTCTAGGTGGTACTTCATCAAAACCATGTGGCACTGGATACAGATTGTATGTCTCGGTTTCCAAATCAAGAGAAACAATAACAAACTGTTCAACTGTAATATCCTTATGGTAATAGCCATCCAATTAAGAGTGCCACATAAATACATGCTACCATATATACTAAGATCGCCAAAGTCCAAATTATGAGGAATGACAGGAAAACTTTCAATATTTCTCCAAACATGGCTACCCAAATTAAGAACTCTCACCTCGGTCGTCCCTTCATAACGACAAACACGAGACGTCACAACTTTATAAATACCTGTTGAATTATCACAACCAAATGCAAAACCAAATTCTTGAGATGGAGAATTACTAAAATCATTAAAATACCCAAAAGTTTGAGACGTTGTCCTGGTGGCTGGATTCCAAACATGGAGCCAATAGTTATCATCCTGATTGCCGTTCCAACTATCAAGAAAGCATCCAGCCAAAAGAATTAGTCCATTGCATGAACCAACTATATCAGAGCATCGTTTGTCTCTCACATGATAGTAAGGATCGTCAAAAAGGGTAAATGAAGGGTTGTCAAGTAAACTGCGTATAGGGTATGGAACAACACTGTGCTCACATTCCTCGTCACTACCATATAAGGAATCTTCGGGGACATGTTTTACGCGATGCGTGATTAGTGTGAAGAGTGGATTTTGTGTCGCTGATCTCTTAAGATGCAATTTCACAAAATCGGGATGGGAAGTAAGTGTTTTCCAATACTTACTGAGACATCTGAATCGAAGAAGAGATTTGACGGGTAGAAAGGAAAATATCTCGGTGATGAAATCGTCCGGGAGGACCACAGGCGACGGAGATGCAGCTGATTGAATATTCTTATTTGCAATGAACGTAGAAATGTGGTTGAAACCTAAATAATTTATAATGAATAAGAGAAATGCCGTTAGGTAAATAATGCAACATCGGTTTTCTCCCTAACTTTCTTCATTTCCGGCCACCCCTAAACCTTTCTGAACCCAAATACATATAGTAGTATAAACAAGGATATAATGGGAAATTATGCTGCAGTTAATTCACTATCCACTTTTATTCCCTTTAGACGCTTCCATTTCTTTTCACATTAACTATTTCATTGGCTTAAATGCAGGTTTTACTCTCACAATTTTCAATTGTTTAATTTTGGCCTTCCATTTCCTCTCCCAAATTTGCTTCCTTATGCATTTAAAAGTTTTTAATAACATGAAGACTAAATTTTGTTTATGCGGCATTTAAAAAGTTAAATCACACCGTAGTTGTGGCAAAAAAAATATATAAAATGGCTGATGTGAAAAAAAATTTTCTTAACGTAAAAAATAGTGACATATGAATGTCACGATGCAAAAAAAAATAGTATTAAGCTTTATAATAATTATTTACCAATAACTTTTTTTATCAATTTTTCTTTTTCAAATACAAAAGTAAATTGATTTTTTGTTTTGTTTTTTCTTTTCTAATTTTTTTCTCTTACAATTTAATTCTTCATCTCTTTTACCTACAGGATTCAAAGGACGTAACTTATAATACACATTATCTCTTGACTGACAAAAAAAAATTGTAGTAAAACAATATAGGTTACTTCGCCTTCAAAGAGCACTTGATTAGATGCTCGGGATTTAATAAAGCAATGGTTAGGATGAAATTTAAGATAGACCATATTTTTTTAAGAGAACTTGGAAACAGATATTAAGTTTCGACTTTCGAGTAATGAAGGAAAAAAAAAAGCAAGTCATTGAGTTTTAATAAATGATTTGACATAAGAGTAGAAGCAAACTAAGAACATCCTATTGACTTGGCCACTAGACATTGTCTATTACCAATTATAACTTGTTTGGTCCTACACTTGATGCAATACTTTATAAATGCAAGTTGTGAGATGTTATATGATGAGAAGCGCCTTAGTATGCAAACCAAACTTGTGCTTCTAGATCGTGAGGTATTTGCAGTTGCTAATGGTGTGCTATGTAGGTTGTCCAACTAGCCTGTGATACTTTGTTGGGTCTTGCAAAGAGGTGCCATAAGTTGGATCTTGCAAAAGGGTGCATTGTAGTCGAGTGTCACAACTCATTGGAGTAGAAGCTGGTTTGCAATTGAGTAAGCCAGTGTTGGAGAGCGGATCAAGCGTGTATTTCCTCTGACAAATGTTTATATCAGAGTCATTCCTGGCTACTTCAAGTCCTAAAAAAAATACTTCAATGTGCCGCCAAGGTTCTTAATTTTGAATTGATGATGCGGAATGAATTTTGTGTTATTAATTATGTGTATATTATAGCGTGCAATCAGAAGATCACCAACATATATTAAAATGCATGTAAGGGAATCATGAGAGTGCTGAATAAATAAAGAATGATCAGAAGAGCATTGCTTGAAATTATGTTTGAGTAAAATTGTAGATAACTTGTCAAACCATTGTTGACTGGATTGTTTTAAACCATAGATAAATTTGAGAAGTTTACATGTTTGATTTGGAAAGGTGCATGTTATACCTTTAGGTAAAGTCATGTACACTTCCTCATCAAAATCACCATGTTAAAAGATATTATGCACATCCAATTGGTGTAAATATAAAGTCAAAGAAGAGGCAAGGGCAAGAAGTAACGGGTAACCTTACATATGTGAGTTTCGCAGCAGGTGAAAAAGTGTCAAGAAAATCAATACCTTGGATTTGTTTGAAATCTTGAGCAACTAACCTTGCTTTATACCGTTCTATGGTACCATCAGAGTCGAATTTAGTTTTGTATAACCACTTACATCCTATGGCTGTCTTGCCAGGAAGAAGAGTGGTGAAAGACCATGTGTTATTATCTGTTAAGGCTTGAATTTCAGTTTCCATGGCTTTGACCAATTAGGGTCAACACTAGCTTGATTTTAGGAAAGATGATCACAAGCAATATTGACAGCAGAAATAAAAGAATGGTATGCAAGTGAAAGATGATTATGTGAAATATATTTTGAAATGTCGGATGGAGTTATGAGATGCATGACATACAAAATCTTTTAAATAAGTAGGAGCATTTTTATGTCTAGTAGATTTTCTGATGGTAGAAATATCAGGGGAACCGTCAATATCAGAATTGTGTGTAAATTTAGGTTGTTGGGCAGGCATGCTGGTGAGAGGAGTGAAGGGTAATGTGTTGTGGTCAGGTGTGTTATTGTCGTTGGCAGATGAATTTATGAGGTTAAGATGATAAAAAAGAAAAGGATTGTTAGATTGGTTTGTGGTAAGGTTAGGTGCACCATTAGGGTGAGTAGGAGGATGAGGAGTATAAGGAAAGATGTGTTCATGAAAAATGCAATTCTTTGATTGAGGTAAAAATAGATCTGGTGTTAAGATTGAATAGCAGGTATCTTTTAATTCCCATGGTAAAACCTAAGAATAAGCAT
The DNA here is from genome assembly GCF_029867415.1 of Vicia villosa. Lineage (NCBI taxonomy): Eukaryota > Viridiplantae > Streptophyta > Magnoliopsida > Fabales > Fabaceae > Vicia > Vicia villosa. The sequence goes on from NC_081185.1 coordinate 112,399,355, forward strand.
TTGGTACTTCTAAGGTCTAATTTGTCTCTTTTGTGTAATAAAAATAGAGGCATATGCAAGACAACCAAAGGTTTTGAGGGTGTCATAAGATGGAGGTGTTTTGAAGAGAAGCTCATAATATTACAGATGATTTCTTTTCTACACGAGGAAATGCTGGGAAATCGATCTTGACAAAAGATAGTTTCATGCTGTTTTCATTAATGAATATGTTTTCCTTTTGCGTATCAATTATAGCAATATTGGTTCTGACCCCAGGTGGAGCAGTAGCCCGCCTGGTGATAGCTCCAGTCAGTTTGTTTCTTGGTTGCTTTCTAATTGCTATGCCGGCGATATCTCCTACACGTGAGAACACCACTATTCTTTCCATCCCTATGTATTCAATTGTGTTGCTCATGATTGTTTATTTAATTTTTGTGACGTACGATCCATTGAAGATAATGAAATTCAGATACAACAACTCAAGAACTCAACCCGCGGCAGACCGAACCGCTGTACCCCGAGTTTCGACAATATAATTTCATTACAGATTTGAAATTTCCACTACATTGTGAACCGGTGTATTAACTATTTTATCTGTATCTCAAGTTTTATTGAATGTATGTTTTTTTTTTCATGTGATTGATTGTTATAATATATATAATATTTATAAAAGTCATGGTTAGCATATTTTTCATGTGATTGATTTTATAATTTATATGCCACCTTTAGTTATATTTTTTTATAGGTGCACTACAACATTTCTCCTCTTCGACAGCAAATAAATTTTGTTTTCAAAACTGTGAAAAGTATTGTCTAAAAGAATGCGAGACGTTTTTCAACCAATGTTGTTTATTGTTTAAAACTACTTTTTTCTTCCCACTTTGGCTACGCTCTCCTAAAACGTGGTCTAACAATAGAAAATTTGTTGTCTAATCTACTAGTTGCAAGGGTTATTGTTTATTGTTTTTTTCATAGAATAAAGAAATAAAACAAGAATTTTCCCAAACATAAATTGAATGTTCCATAAAAGTTAGGTTATAAGATCTTCAAACATTAATTCAAATTAACACAGTAGACAAAAATATTCATATTACTTAGTATAGAAAGTTTAATACCTAAAAGTTTAGTTCACACAATAAACACAAGGAGTCTGGTTTTGGATGGTAGGACTACAAAGTCTATTGGTTAAAAAATTAGCATGACATAGGAAAAATGTATAAGGTATAATATATAAAAATGTATATGTGATCAATTGTTAAAGAAATTAAATCCAAGAGAGTCATCTATATTTGCTTAATTTTATTTGCTTTTATTTCATACTTAAATCTCTCTAATGTATCCAATATATTATTATAGATAATGATGTATCTAATGAATTTTCTTTCATGGTTTCAAATTATGGCTGCGGTTGTGGGTGTTGTTACGATGCGCAATGTGGCTATTCCAGTATGAATTTTTATAGGGAGGTGTTTGAAATACAATGTTGAAAAATACTTAATATTAAATTGTTTCATTTCATAAGAAGTAAATTGTAAATTGACTTTTAGGATTCTAATATTTTGTTTTTTTTGATAAAAATACTCGAAGAAACGTGATTGAAATTGTCTGATGTGGTTTTTAATTTAGCCGAAGGTGTAATTTTAAAATCACATTGCAATTGCGGTCCGATGTGGTTGCAGAGGCGACCGCAATTTAAAACCATAGTTTCTTTTAGTAAGCTCAAGATCAAACTCACTTTAACTTTTATATAAAAACAATTATGACTGCAGAAATCACCTAAGCACTTTAATTGAATTTTAACAAACAAAAGTGGCAAATTGAAATGTCATAAAATGAAAATGGATGAGAATTCATAAATTGCATCATAGTTAATTTTCAAAAGCAAAACATTATCTTTTGTGTAGCAGTGTTGTAGATTAACATTTAGCTAATAGAACCAATAATCTAGTTCCCCTGATTATGCCACGGAAGAAGAATGGATTACCAATAATCTAATTCCCCTGCTTGGAATAGCTTTTTCTTCACCCCCAACGTGCCTTTAAATGCCATTTCACCCTGAAAAGGAGCTTCTAGGCTACTGTGAATTTTCACCGTGACTTGAATTTTAACTTGTAGAACCATAAGTGCTTTTATAGACTTCCAAGAACCTCTTCAATATGGCGGAGCTGTTCTGCTCCGGCAACCGGTAATAAGTAGTTGAAAATCAAAACTGAAACCCAAACAAACACCAAAACCAACGAAACCAAAAACAACAAATTCAATGCCACACACTTTCCATGAAATAAACAAGAAATTGTGCTTTCCTATCTTCAAACATTAAACTATCAAGCTCATGAGAAAAAAAGGCAACAAAACTTGTCCACAATAATGTTATACCGTGCAACCATTATCTAGAACAGCTATTCGAACATCGTCATATAGTTATACTAATCATATTGATTTTCTCAATACTAGCAACATGCTCAATATACATTTAACCTAAGCCACAATTCACACCATCCATTATTCTAAAAAAAAACACGAATTCAAATAAGTAAATCATAAGAGAGGAACTTACTTTTAATTAACTGGAACCAAACTTTCAACATAGTCTTTGACACAATCCCAACCTAAATAATCTCTCGTTCTACTTGTAGTAATTTGTATTCGCTGAACTCTATTATCTCTCCAATTATAGAGAAATACTCGGGCATCTCGATTGCTTTTAAGCATAAGTGTATCACGATCTTCGAAAAGAAGCAACGGTTTCAATTGAAAATGATACTTCTTATAGTCACTAAAGGCATAATCTATTTCAAGATTTTGATAACTAATTTTAAGAAACTGGATCCAAGAATCTTGGACTCCAAATTTCTTCATCTGCCATATAACAAAATCAATTCCCTTAACAGAATAAGAAAAACAAAGGTAGCCACCTAACACACCAATGGTAGGTTCTGTAAGCGGCACTTCATCAAAACCACATGGCAAAGGATACTGATTGTACGTCTCAGTCTTCAAATCAAGAGAAACAATAACAAAATCTTCAACTGCAATATCCTTATTATTTGTGATATTCTTATTGGTAAGACTATGGTAGCGAATGTTGGAATGAATAGCCAGCCAGTTAACAGCGCCATTCAAATACACACCACTATAATCATATTTATTGATATAAAATCCACCATAGTCCAAATGAAGAGGAACAACGGGAAAACTTTCAATATTTCTCCAAACATCGTCATTGATACTAAATATTCTCACCTCAATTTTCAGTTGATTAATATAACGGGATGCCACCACTTTATAAGTGTTTGTTGAATCATCAAAACCAAACTCAAAGCGGAAACATTGATTTATAAAATCACAAAAATATCCAATTTTTTCAGATATTGTCTTGGTGGCTGGATTCCACAATCTAAACCAGTACTCTTTACGGGGACCCATGAAGGAACCACCAGCCAAAAGAATCAATCCATTACAGGAACCGACTGCATTAAAGCAGCCTTTGTTTTCCACATGATAGTAAGGATTGGCAAAAAGGGCGAATGAGGGACTATCCAATAAAGTACTTATGGTATATGGAACTACACTGGAACCCCGATCGTAGTCCTCGTCATAACCGTTGGGAGACTCTACGGGAATAATCTTCAAGCGAAGCATGATTAGCGCGAACATGGGATTTTGTGTTGCTGATCTCTTGAGGTGCAATTTGACGAAGGCAGAGTCGGAAATGAGAGTCCTCCAAGATTTACTGACACACTTAAATCGAAGAAGATATTTGACCGGAAGAAAAGAAAGTAATTCGGCGATGAGATCATCAGGAAGGATGATCGGCGACGGATTCATAGTAGACAGATTCAGTGGTTGAAGGTCGAAACCCTAAGAAACTAATCAAGAGGTAGATAAATATGAATCCTTACAAAACAAAACAAAACATAAAAAATAACCGGCAAGGAATGATTTACTGAGAAACGGTGCTAAAGCATATATTAATGGGTTTATTCAACAGTTAAAGGTGTGGAAACGCAACGTTTTCTAGTAATGGGAAATTGGGAATGCAATATAACTGCGGTTACGATGAAGTATTTATTTGTTTATTTATTAGGGTTTTGAAATATTTAAGGCCTTTATTATTGTGCTTTTATTTATAATTTTTTTAAACTACTTTTTAAATAAATTTTTAAAAATGATTTTTAAAATTAAAAGTAAAATAAACATCTCTTTGGGATTTATTTATTTATTTTTAATCAAGATATATTAATAATAGAATTAAAAGTTCTAGAACAAGATTATAAAAGGGCGAGACAAAACTCAAACAAAAAAAGAATTACACTCTGTAATACGGTGAACTGATTTTATTGAAAATGTCGCGGTAAGTAAGAGTCGCCACCGACTTTTATTTTATCCAATAAAAAAGGTTAAAAGAACAGAAAAAGACCTTTTAAAAGATTTTGAGTTCGGGGGGTAAGTTATACAAAAGGAAGGTGTTAGGCCCCCTTTGCATCCATGGTTATCCATGGGCTCTTAATGGCTTAGCTCACTTTGTTTTCAAAAATATTTGAATTGTTTGAAAAGTTTGAAGTGTCGTGTGTGAATAGTAAAAAGATTTTGTTAAGGACTTTAGCTTGTAAATAAGCGTAGCCTTGCTTTGAATTTATTTTGGAAAGAGAAGTGTGAAAAGCATTTCTGAAAGTTTGATTTGAATATGAGCAAGCAATTGAGAACTATCTACCCTAAGTTGTCTTTCTTGTTCATTAAGTCTTTCGGGCGAAAGGATCTATTCATACCATGAGAGGGCAGGAAGTCTTTCAAATGGATGTTTGAAGGGTCGTCGAGAATATCGTTTGCCATAAGACTGTCCCTACCATAAAGAGGGCAGGTAGTCTAAGGGAAGGATATAATAGTCATTTATCTTTTTAGGCATCAGGCGAGGATACCTTAGCAATTGGGACAATTATTCTTTATAAGGCAACCTCGAGTGAGTTTCAATAACTTTGAAGGCAACATGCAACATTGCTTTAGGTATCCTCGGAATCGAGGGACTTGACTATTTTTAGGCAACAACATTAAGGCAACAAGAAAACAACATAAGGCAACAGGCAACCAGAGAGATTACCCTAAAGGTGTGTGGGTGCACAATCATGTGGTTAACTTCGAGGACATTTATCTTGTAAATTAGTGACCTAGGTTCAGTTAATAGTCTCGCACTCCTTAAATTACTAACCATGGCAGAAAAATAAAGGCAGAATTAAAAGTTCCTACGTTATTACAATAAACACTTGCGGGCAGAAAAATAAAATAAAAGGACAAAGATTAAAAGGCGAAAAATAAACCCTAATTAAACTATTACATCCTGTGAGCAGTTACATAATATAGTAAAAATTTATTGAAAAACTAAAAGAAATAATTAAGTAGATAATGCAGCAGTAGTAATAAAATAAAGACAAGATAAAAATAATGAAGGCAAATAAATTAAAATAAAGGCAAATAAATTTAAAAAGGCATGCGACAATCATAGAACATGAGGTGTGGAGAGAAATCGCGTTTTGAAAGAAAATTCAATTTGATTACAAAAGGAGAACCCTAAACCCTAAAGGTTTATTAAGAGAACTTGTTGTGACCTAAAGAAGGTTTGAACGGGGTGCGTTAACGGACAACACCTACCTAAAATACCTAAGGCTACTAGGGTTTCTAAATTAATCAAGGCTAGTCAAACCCCTAAAATTAATCCTTGATTTTTTAACCTAATTAATTATTTTTATGAATCCTGATTTACTTTTATTAACCTAAATTAACCCTAATTATTTTTAAACCTAATTAATTTTAAACCTTATCAAATTAATTATTCTAAGCTAATAAAAAACTAAGTTTGTTTTTTAAAAAAAAGGTTTGGTTAATATGCAAAGGAGAAATCAATTTGATTTTAAAAAGGTTTTAGTTAAAATTAAAATTGAGAAAAAGAAATAGATAATAATAATAAAAAAACAAGAAAATAACTAAGGAAACCTGACTGTGATCTCATGTGGCGCATCTGATGGTGTATAGTGTGCACTCAGATTGGTAGGCGTCGGATTATCTTTGGAAAGGATCTAATGGTGGTGGTTGAAGGTGTATCGCAAACCTGCGTTGAAAGGGCGCACACGATCTGAAATCAAGAAAATTGTTAAAAAAAAGTGTGGATCCTAGGGATCGACCCCATGCCCTTTAAGTCACGCGAAAACCTTGCTTTCCTTCTGAACCATTGTCTTCATCTGTTAATAGAATACACGTCAAAATAACAAAAAAGAAAATAAACAATGCCAAACCCAGTGGTCAAACGTGGGACCCTCGTATTTACGCATGGGCCAATCAAATGGAGAGAGAGTGGCGTTGACTTGTTGAATGCCAAATCAGAGTTGGAGAGAGGGTGTGTGGATGATGAGAAACCAATAGCACTTCGCCAACGCACCGCCCCTGCAAGACCCAACGTCTGAAACCTGTGCAACCACCAAAACAGTTTTTTCCGGTTATCTTCTCAGGCGTATCGCGACGGCCAACCCTGCAAAAACAATCACAACACAAAAGAAAAACATCCAGATCCAATAATTGGACACTTGTGAGTCTCATGGTGAGGTTCTTTTCTCCTAAAAGCCCTTGTATCGTGACATTCGAACTCATAGTTCCTCACACCATAACAATGGCATAACCTCATCCTTACGTCAAACTTTGCAAAAAATAGTTCTAAAACATTCCAATCATCAACCTGAACATTAAGCTACGCGTCGAATTAATTTAAAGGGGATGCATGAAAAGTTTGAGATTGAGAAAATATCACCATCGAGTATGATCGAGGGAGGGCATTCCAATACTGTTCGAGCTTGCGTGATGATGTGGAATGACTCCAGGAAGCCTCAAGAGGATGATAGACTGCTTGGAATTAGCTAAAACTCGCTGGATACTGTTAAGCATCGTGCCCTAGTTTTGAATTCATAGCTGAAGGATTTAGGGTTGAATCTTTGAGAAAAAATCAATCAAATGAGTGACATGAATATTAGAAAAGATTATGTATAAAATCTTTCTATTCTTGAACATTATGCTATTCCATGCATTTTTCTTTTTAATCATGGCCATTGGATTGATTTAATTGGATCAAATATTTGGGAGAATTGATTCATAGAATTTTATCTCAACAAAACTTGATTTTGTTTTTAATTTTGAATTTAAATAAATAAAATCAAATATAAATGAAATAAAATTATGAAATAAATTTTATATGACCAATGGGCCTCCCTCAAGCTCAAAATCACGTGCAAAGTCCAAGTCTTAAGGCTCAAATGGTGCATTTCTGGCCTTGGCTTGTGAAAGACAAAATTGTAGAGAAATCAAGTTCCTTTAAAATGAGCTTTGGATGGAAAATTTATGATGTTCTATGTGAATGTTATGGCTGGTCAAAGTTCAGTTGACTTTCTCCTATGAAAACCTTAATTTAGAAACTTTTGAATTTGTTGATTTCTGGTCTTTCCTTGATGAACCATGATCAATTCTTGATCAAATGGTGAATCATACTTCAAAATAAGGATGTTGACAAAAAATTAGGAGTTTTGACTGTACTTTGACCACAGTTGACTTTTAGGTCAAATTAGTCGACTGTTGAACGTTTGGGCCATTGAGTGAGCAATCTTTTGAATCAGAGATTGAAACTTGGCATAAGGATCCTTTGAAGCATGTGAGAGACCATGAAGTCCACTTAAGGCATCAGAAGTTGATTTTTCTTTGAGAGAAACAAAACCCTATTTTTGGTCCTTATTGCTTAGGAGAGTGTGCATCCACTTAGATCTTGAGCTGTTGATACTTGGATGAGCTTGAGTATAAAAATGTGATGGAAAAATTTTGGGGTATGACACACTCTAAATACAACCTAAGATAAATAAAACGAAGGGGATTTGTTAAACTCGTAAAAGTTATAATTGGTATGGATAATTTTCCCTCCAATGCCAAACAAGCATCTCAATATTCCAAATGGTATCAAAGACATTATAAGAATCATTCCGAAAAATGATACCGTTCCCAAAGCTTCCAAATAGTCCAACAAGTTTCCAACCATATACTCCCTTCCGTACTGGATTTCACCTTGTTGAATTTGCAAAAACAATTCCATCTCAAAAAATTACTCATGATGCAATCAGACTCATAGTCAATAAACCCAATCCAACTAACCACTTCCTTCCAAATTATAGCGGAAACACCAAAAAAAAGTGATTCAACCATACCGCATAACACACAATCGATAATAGAAGGGAAAAAATACCTATAGTAATGAGAAAATCCCTTATTGGCATTCTATTGATGAAACATTTCCAACCAAAAGCCTTAATCTTGTGAGGAACCTCCAATTTCCAAATTAGAGAAAGAGCTTTGTCAAACTCCATCTCCGGTCCATAAGGAACATGGTATAAGTTCGATAGCGCATAACAACTCCTAACGGAAAAAACATTGTCGACTTCCGCCGACCAAAAAACCGCGCTGCTACCCGTGACATCGGGCTGGACAAGCCGCAAATACAGCCTAAGGCACTGCACTGTAGTACCAGCCACCAAACTGTTTTCGGTCGGGATGCCAAACTCACCCCACTCCCAAACACCATTGATCCAACCGCCTATTTCTGCCACAAACTTTAGCTCCGATAGATTAAACGCACCTGAAAATAAATCCATTGAACACTTATCATCCAACCAAATAGCATGCCAAAAGGCAGTGATGAAACCATTACCAATATAAAATCTACAATTGTTGACGAAAAAATTCTCCTTGTAGATATTCTCCAAAGAAAGAATGTCCATCCACCAAGAAGACTTAGAAATTCTCTTATTATTCCCAATAAAGGAAACAACATGTAAATTAATATCACCGTATCTAGCTTTCAAAATTTTGTACCATAAAACTTTCGAACCTCCTAAAATTCTCCATCTCTATTTGTGGAGAAGAGCAAATTAAAATTGTGAATCCTTCTCAATCTAATACCACCTTTCTCAATAGGAAGAAAAACATTCTTCCAACTTACCCAATGAATTTTTCTACCTTCCACCGATCCGCCCCAAAGAAAGTTACTTTGCAACCTCGTAATTTCATTTAAAACTTTCACGGGAGCCTTGTAAAAAGAAATCATGAAGATCAAAAGACTACAAAGCACCGACTTGAGAAGAGTTAATCTTCCCCCGAAATTTAACAAACGAGTCTTCTAATTCATAAGCCAAGACTTAATCTTATTAAAAATCAAACTCCAAGATGATATTCTTCTAGGATTAAATCCAATTGAAATACCAAGGAAAATGAAAAAAAAATTCTCTCTCCTACATGATAAATAGTTAGTAATAATGTCGGAGAAATTGTCGCTAACCTTGATGCCATTTATTTTTAAAAGTTGGTTTAAAGATGGAAAAAATAATAAAACTTATGTTTTTCAAATATTTATAAAAAATTTAATATTTTATTATCGAATGTTTTTTATGATTATATAAAAAGAGAAAAAAGAATATATACTGACAGTGTAAAATAATTTTAAACTGTCAACCAATCACGACAACGTTAAGTGTCAAATTACACTGTTATTTTTTAAAAAAGTTATGTGACATGGTTGATTGATGAATCCCAATTGAATGACAGTTTAAAATTATTTTACATTGTTAGTGCACTACCTTTAATCTCATATAAAAAACCCACGTATTTTAACCGTAAAATAAAACACCTCTAATAATAGAAAAAATTAAATTTTTATTCTATTATTAGAGGTTTAAGGTCAGACTTACTTCAAGATATTTGTGCTTTTTAAACATTTTATTTATTTAAATAGATCATATTTAATTAAAATGAAAGATATAAAATTAAAAAATAAATAAATAAAATCTTTAAACATCTTATTGGTCTATTATTATTTTTTTAGAAATGTGTTAAATTTTTACTTAGTCTTATTTTTTAAAACTCGACCTTCGAAATTTTCTTTTTAAAAAATAATTTTAAAGAGTGCTAAACTTTTACTCGTTAAAAAATGTATAATAAGATGACAATCCTGTGGTGTGGGAGAAAGTCTACAATTGGTTGGGAGATGAAGTGGAGTGTAACTTGGACGAGTTCAAGAGCTTCGGTTGCATTCAAGAAAAGGTGAAGAAACACAATATTAGAATTAAATTAAATTATATTTGGTTAGCTATAATTTGGTGTATTTGGTTGATGAGAAATGTTATTATCTTCGGGAACGCTACTTTTAGCTTTGAAACGATAATCTCCAACATTTTGTTTTACTCTTGGAGATGGTTAGGTGGTAGTGATTCTATTTCTAGGACCTCCTTTTATGATTGGTATAAATTACCTTTAAACTGTTTTAATTCTCTATAGAGTTTCTTTGTAAGGGTTGCACCCCTAGTGCGGTATCTTATAAAATTGCTTATTAAAAAAAAAGATAACAATCATGTTGTGTAAAGTTGTCTGGTTTTAGGATTTATGGTGTATTGTGAGAGGTTATGTCTATTGTATTTTTATTTTTGGATAAATTAGAGATTTCTTTCCTAATTCTGGAATGGAGTATATATACAAAATTTCTTAGGCTTGAACTAGAGGACTAGAAAGGTAGTTTCCCTGTCCGTTCGATAAAACAACGTGAGAAGACTTGACTTTTCCACAAATGGGGGATTTTTTTCCCCTTTGAATATTTTCTCCCACCGGTCACTAGCTATTTGAACACCATGTCAGTCATGTATGGTGAATGGATGGATCGACTTACGCATCCCAAGCCTAATTGGGTCACCCATCGCCTAATTCTGAGCGACCTCGTGCCTTATTTAGGGTGCTTGCCTAATGTTGTGACACTTGACTTGTATTCTACATTTATGGATCTTTTTTCTTATGGCTTAGTAAAATTATTTCAATACATAGTCCCTGAAGCACAAGGTCTTGGAAAAGGCACAATGAATCCAATTCATTTTTTGGTGAAGCAAAGTGAAATAGAGCACTGACAAAATGAAGAAGTGAGTGTGACCGAAAACCCTAAACACCAATGATGGTGATGTAGCAGAAATTGGAAGATAAAAAAATGTAAATGCACAAAAATATAGGATATAATTTTTATCATGACAAACTTGAATTTATATAGACTAAGATGTAGCTAGAGCAAAATTTGTAAAATGCTTGTTTATGAAAATATTTTTTATAATTGTTTCAGAATATATAATGGCTAAAAAATATGATATTTTTTATTTATGTTATTGTAGCTTAAAAATATATTCAGATGAACACTAAAAAATCCGGGATCAGTTGAATTTCAAGTATTCAACTTCACTAATAAAATGCGAAGACTTTCTTCACATTTTGTATTACACCCAAAAGACTAGCTAACTTGCCTTGCCAGCCGTTGGATTTCCTTAAACGAATTCAGCCTCCTCATATTAATGATGGATGACATTTATTTGGGTTGGCCTCTATACCTCTCTTTGAGTTAACATGAAACCTAATTATAACTTTGTAGAAATCTCAGCGATTGAATTTTAACAAAAAAAAATGGTAAATTGAAGTTCAGCAAAATGCAAATGGATGAGAATTCTTTAATTGCATCAAGTTAATTTTCAAAAGCAAAACAAAATATTAAAAACAAACATCTTTTCATTACTAATTGCCTCCAAGGCTTCAGACACAGCAGATCACATTCTCATTTGATCACTCACTCATTGCCCCGGATTGATTTGAATTTCAACATGTAAAACTATGAGCGCTTTTAGACTTCCAAGAACGTTGTCAATATGGAAGATTTGTTCCACTTTGACACCCTATAAGTTGTTGAATATCACCAACACCAAAGATTCAGAATTAGACGTAATCAATGTTTTAAGTAAAAGTATGCAAATTTTGGGCTGCATAGCTACCCCTGATATCTCAATTCTCAATACTCATGTTGTTCAACCTATGTTCAATCAAAACATAACAAAACACTTATTTTTCAGTGTTGATGTTATACAGTATGCAAAAAGAACAATTTTTCATCTAGTGTCCACATGAAATGTTGAAATAATTCCATTGCTCTAAAAGCAAGTTAATAGGATTTTTTTTTAATTTTAAAAGAGTGCTCAATTTCTAGGGGAGAAAAATGCATAACTGTCATATAGTTGTACCAATCATATTAATACAATTAACCTAAGCCACAACTCAAACCATCCATTATTATCAACCTATATAAATGAACACGAATTCAAACAAGCAAATCACAAGATTCAAACAAGAAAATCAGAAAAGAGGAACTTACTTTTAAGAAATTGGAACAAGGCTTTCTACATAATCTTTGACCGAATCCCAATATAATTTTTTTTGTGTAATCAAGGAATACTATTAAAGCGAGAACAAAGGGTTCCCGGACCTTTTTATACGATGAAACGGGAAAGAACCCAACAAAAAGATGAAATTACAAACCAATTACAAACTTAATAATTACGACATAAATAGTAAAGGGTCTTTACTAAATTCGTAAAAGTTAGAATTAGGGTAAGTAATATCACCGATGCAATTCCATTTCCACACCAAAAATTTAATACTTCAAACCATGTCATTGACATTCCACTCGTCGTTTCGAAAGCACACCCCATTCCGAATAAGCCAAATGGTTCAAGTTGTTGCAAGCCATATGACTCCCCTCTTTTTCTCCCTTAAATTCTTCCCTTTACAAAAAGAATACCAATCCCAAAAACACGAAAGACACTCCTCCTCCGAAACGTACGGTTTATCCACCCAAAGTGCTATTTCTTTCCAAATATACTTCACTATTTTGCACAAGAAAAAAGAATGTTTTCTATCTTCCAACTCAACCCCACAAAAAACACAATTTAGAGAGTTTAAAGGAAACACAATTCCTCTAACCTTCAATAGAACTTTCAAAGGAAGCCTGTTAACACAAAGTCTCCAACCAAAAGTCCTTATCTTGTAAGGAACCTCCGTCTTCCAAATTTTCTCCAAAGAGCAATCAAACTTATTTGGAGGACCATAAGGAGTACGAAAATAAGCATAAAAACCATAACAAGAAGCAACCGTAAATTCGCCTCCTTCATCTCCTTTCCACTCCACTAAGTCACGACCCACACCTCCCACCACAATCCCGCCTAAGAACACCTCCAAAGCATTAAAGACCATCCTATGCTCCAAAGACAAGGAAGAAAGATTTACACCTAAATCCCCCCACTTCCAAACCCCTTTCCTCCACCCACCCATACCGGCTACCGAAACTAGTTTCAAACTAGAAAGAGAAAATAACACCGGATATTTCTCCCTCAATGAAACGTCATCTGCCCACTTCACTTTCCAAAAAGGAGTGTTAAAACCATTTCCAATAACAAAGTTGCAATGAGCCACCATAGGATCTTTTAGAGAATTATAACCAACTTTGAGAATATCTTTCCACCAAGAAGAGTAAGAGGAAGAAGATTTACCCCTCTTACTATCTTGAAAAATACTCATAGAAACATGACCATACCGAGCTTTCAACACACCGTACCATAAACAATCCGAACCTTTAAGAATTTTCCATCTCCACTTATTAAGGAGAGCAAGATTGAAGTCTTCAATATTTTTTATGCCCAATCCTCCATTCTCCCGTGGAAGGCAAACTTTCTTCCAACTCAACCAATGAATTTTCCTTTTCTCCTCCAAACCACCACATAAGAAATTATCTTGAATGCTCGATAACTCCTTAACCACCCTCGAAGGCATCTTGTAAAAAGACATGGTAAAAATGGCTATAGCACTAAGGATAGACTTCAAAAGAGTAATTCTTCCACCAAGATTGAGAAAGCGTTTCTTCCACCCCGAAAGACGTTTCTTAATTTTGTTCAAAAGAGGAGACCAAGTAGAATACTTCCTCGGATTGTATCCCCTGGAATGCCGAGAAAAAGGAACTTGCTATCTTCAATCTTACAAGAGAGCACACAAGCCGCGGCCTCCACAAAATGAGCATTAGCATTAATACCAATCAACTTGCTCTTATGATAATTTATGCCTAGACCCGAAATTAATTCAAACGCTTTCAACACCGCCTTAAAAGCCCAAACTTGCTTCCAAGATGCTTCCCCGACCAAAAGAGTGTCATCCGCAAATTGAAGAATATCCACCTTACATGTTTTATTAAAAGCAAAACCTCCATAATCCCCGTTGCTAATTGATTTCTTCACAAGCCTCGCCAACCCCTCCGTCACCAAAACGAAAAGAAAAAGAGATCATGGATCCCCTTGTCTCAAACCTTTAAGACACCGTAGGCTCTTTAGTAAGACTCCCGTTACCCAAAACGGACATCTTACTTTGAAAAATTAAGAACTCCATCCATCTCCGCCACTTCGTACAAAAACTCATTCTCACCAAAAGAAATCTAAGAAAATTCAAATCCACGTTATCATCCGCTTTTTCGAAATCAACTTTGAAAAGTAAACAATTTCTCCCCTCCTTCTTTGCAAAATCTATCACCTCATTAGCAACCAAAACACCATCGAGCAATTGTCTCCCCGGGATGAAAGCGCTTTGGCAAGGAGAAACAAAGCGGAAATGAGGAAACCCACTAAACAAATAGGTCGATAATCATCCAAAGACACCGGATTAAGAGTTTTAGGAATCAAGGTCAAAAACGAAGAAATGACCGCCTTTGATAAACCTTCAAAAGCATAAAAACTCTCAAAGAACCGAATAAAATTCCCTTTAAGAAAAAACCAACATTTCTTAATAAATAAGAAAGAATAGCCATCGGGACCCGGGCTCTTGGAACTCCCACACCCCCACACCGCTTCTTTTATCTCCTCCTCAAGAAAAGGTTCTTCAAGCAAAGACGTATCCTCCATATTTAAACTTTCAAAATCTAAATCAACTCCCTCCCACCTACCCCTTTCGGCTTCAACGAACTTGTTCGAAAAATGTCTCCAAACTTCCTCCTTCACCTCTTCCACCGTATCGTGTAAAGTACCCGAGTGAGAAGAGATAGGACCAATGTGGTTCATTCTTCTATTCTCCTTCATGGCATTATGAAAATATCTACTATTACAATCTCCTTCATTAATCCACCTCACTTTGGATTTTTGAACAAGCATTCCCTCTTTAATTCTCAAAGACATCCAAAAGCCCCTTGTAGCCTATTTACAGTTAAAAATTAAATTAGGATCAAAATCCAAATTAACTTGCTCCAAGCACTCATCGGCTTGGTTAATTTGTCTCACTTTATCCTCCACCTCCAAATCTACCCTACCAAACACCTCTTTATTCCACCATCTTAATCTCTCTTTTAAGATTCTAAACTTCTCTTTTAGGACGAAATCTCCTCTCCCTTCCACCGCCATCTCCCTCCACTCCTTTTCCACAAACGAAATAAAATAATTGAAGGAAAAACACTCATTGTTGAACTTAAACGGTTTAGGGCCCCAATTGTTACTATCCAACACTAGCCATATCGGGCAATGATCCGAGATATCTCTAGCCCCGATCAATTGGCCAATCACATTCCATCTATCGACGATCACATCCGACAAAAGGAAACGATCAATCCGACTCATCGAACCGCCATCATCGCTATACCAAGAGAATTTATTTCCTTTGCAAGGAACATCCACCAAACCACTTTCCCAAATGAAGTCAGCAAATAAAGAAACCTCACTATCATTCACTTGCGAACGACGCCCTTTTCTTTCACTACAATGTTTAATTGCATTGAAATCCCCACCTATCAACCATTCACCATCCGAAAACTTCTCCTTTAAGTCCAACAACTTCTTCCAAAGTAATTTTTTCTTTCTCAAACAACAAGGCGAATAAACGTTCACCATGTAGTAAAAATCTCTCGTTATACTTGCAGTAACTTTTATTTTTTTGTACTCTATTATCTTTCCAATTATAGAGAAATGCTTGGGATTCAAGATTGCTACTGAGCATAAGTGTATCACGATCTTCAAAAAGAAGCAACGGTATCAATTGAAAATAATGCTTCTTAGAGTAACTAAAGTTATCATAATATATTTGAAGATTGCGATAACTAATTTTAAGAAATTGAGTCCAAGAATCTTCAACTCCAAATTTCTTCATCTGCCATATAACAAAATCAGTTTTCCTCAAAGAATAAGATAAACAAAGGCAGCCCCCTAAAACACCAATGGTTGGTTTTGTAGGCGGCACTTCATTAGAAACCCGAGGCAATAGATATTGATTGTACATCTCAGTCCTCAAATCAAGAGAAACAATAACAAAATCATCAACAATCTTATTCCTCCAATGGTTGGTTTTGTTGTTGGGGCTAGCCAACCAGTTAAGAGTTTTGAAATATTAAACTTGATTTGGGCCTCTTTATTATTTGGTATTTTAGGCTTAGTTATTTTAGGCTTAGATAATTTTGGGTAGTGTTTCTAGAGAATTTTTGTAGTGTTTGGAATGTCTAGATATTTCTTAATATTGTAATATTCTCTAGAATTCTCTTTTAATTTCTAGGATGGAGAACTCTCTAGAATTAGTGAGTCTAGAGTTCTCCTTAGAGTACTATAAATAGAGATGTAATCTCACACATTTGCATCAAGCAAAATACAAAGTTCTCTCTTTCATAAAGAATTCTCCTACCTATCAAGTTTCTATTCAAGCCTCCAATATTTCTAAACACTTATCCTACACACAAAAACAATCTTAATTCCAACAAAGTGGTACCAGAGCTTCAAGGTCCTCAAAAGATGGAAAATGGAGGTTTCCCTTTTCAAATGTCGATGCTCACAAAGAACAACTATGATAATTGGAGTATCAAGATGAAGGTGCTACTAGGATCTCAAGATGTGTGGGATGTCGTTGAGAAAGGCTTCAAGGAGCGAGATGAAGCCTCAATAAGTCAAGGTGCAAAAGATATATTGAAGGAGTCAAGAAAGAGAGACAAGAAAGCTCTCTTCTTCATTTATCAATCGGTGGATGAAGATACTTTTGAGAAGATATCCAACGCAACGACGGCCAAAGAAGCATGGGACAAGCTTCAAACTTGCAACAAAGGAGTTGAGCAGGTAAAAAAGATTCTTCTTCAAACTCTTAGAGGTGACTTTGAACGTTTGTTTAGGGAGGAGTCCGAGTTAATTTCTGATTATTTTTCTCGAGTATTGGCCGTAGTCAATCAACTTAAAAGAAATGGTGAAGATGTTGATGATGTGTAAGTCATGGAGAAAATACTTCGCACTTTAAATCCAAGTTTTGACTTCATTGTTACCGACATTGAAGAAAAAAAGGATTTAAAGACCATGACCATTGAGCAACTCATGGGTTCCTTACAAGCATACGAAGAAAAACAAGAGAAAAACTAAACAAAAGGAGGCTATAGAGAAACTACTACAACTCAATATAAAGGAAGCAAACTATGTAAACTACAAGAGCCAAAGAGGACGAGGTAGTGACCAAGATCGTGGACATGGACGAGGACGTGGAGGAGAAGGAAGAGGAGGTTACAACAACTACTCTAAACAACTTCAACAATGGAGAAAGAAGTTGGAATCCACAAGCGACAAGAGGTCGTGGAAGAGGAAATTCGTGGTCGAGGTACGGAAAATCATAAATCAAGTGCTTCAACTGCAACAAGATTGGTCACTATGCATCCGAGTGTAGATTCTCGAAGAAGGTTGAAGAGAAAGCTAACTTTGTAGAAGAAAAAGGTGGAGAAGAAGAAACTTTGCTACTCGCATGTCAAAACCAAGTTTAAGAGAAAAGAAACAAGTGGTACCTCGACACTGGTGCAAGCAACCACATGTGTGGCGATTGAAGTATGTTTCTAGAGATCAATGAAGCGGCAACTGGCGATGTCTCATTTGGAGATAACTCGAAGATACCGATCAAAGACAAAGGTAAAATTCTCATACGCTTGAAGAATGGTAGTCATATTCATATCCAATGTCTACTATGTGCCTAACATGAAGAATAATATTTTGAGCTTGGGACAATTATTAGAGAAAGGCTATGACATCCACTTGAAAGAACATAGTCTTTTCTTAAGAGATTGTAGACATAGCTTGATTGCTTAGGTGCCTATGTTTTACATTGCTTTGTAATAAAAGTTTCACACTAAGAAACATATGTTTAATTAACACTTAATATATATGTTGGTATTTGAGGTAGTAGTGATAGTTTAGAATGTAGTTGGATGGTGTAAAAAGCTTCAGTAGATAGTTGAAAGATAGTAGCAAGTAGTGTGAGAGCTAGTATTGGAGCATTTAGTAACACGAAACAAGAGGCAACACGTAAGTAATCAACTTATTATAGGACGAGAGTAATAAAATGATGAAGCCTCCAATGTTATTGATATTGGACCTTAAAGGTTTAAAGGCTTAAATACAATTACACATATGCTTGTCTATTTATAGGTGCTTGAGGATGTTTCTAGAATAGAATTATCTAGGCTCTTATTTGTCTTTATTACATTGACATACAACTTTCTAGACTATTAGTTAATTTAAGATTTATTGAAATACTCTAGAAACATGTAGCAACTTTATACTATTCTAGTTTTCTCTAAACTTTGTCATATATTTTTGCTAGAATACTCTAAAAATGTACATCAATTTCAACAATATTCTTGTGCATTATTTGCACATTTCATGCATACCTTTTTTTCCACCACCTTTTCTAGGAATAAATACATCGGAAGTAGAAGTTATTTCTCTCTTGTGAATATTTCCTGTGAGAATAAATTTTGTAACTCTATCATATTTTTTTTAATATTATCATTAAAAATACTATTTAATCTATTATTTAACTACATAGTCAATCAAACAATTAATTTTTTTTATCTTACGGGTCACTATCAAATTATTACCTTTATTTGAAGGTAAAATTCTTATTTTCAAATGTCAATTTTTTTTCTTTTTCCATCTCACAAGATTTTTATTATTATTTAACACAATTGAGTTTATATAATAATTATTTATTTTATAATTTTTTTTTGTGTAAGCAAGGATATTATATAGTAGAGAACTAAGGGTTCTCAAAATCCGACAAAATTTTATTATATTATAACTATATTGAAATATATATTAACAATCAAAATTTTATTAGTAAAACTTTTTTTTAAATGGTTATTTTTTTTTACATATGCAATTTGATCAAACTTCTTTACGTCACATTTTTTTTTATCGTTCAAAAAAATACTACACAACAAATAATGCACTCAGGCGACGGCACAAATCTTTGACTAGTAGAGAGAATATGAAGAAGTGGAATTTCAACGGTTTTTTTTCTATTTCTAGAACTTATTGTTTTACAAAGCAAGTTTACATGCCTTTATATAGGCTTTTAACACTTAACCACTAAGTAAATAATCTTAGATATTAAATAAGTTTCTCACATGCAATACGGCGACACTGGTATACAATACGGTGGTACAACTATACTTAATTCTTACTAGCAAAGGTAGTTTAAACTTATGTATTAAGAAAGTATTGCTAAGGCACCTCTTCATTTTTTCTTTTAGTCCAATGATATCACTTTCTTAATCAATAAGAATGTCAACAAGTATTTTTCTATATCCTTCTAGACTTGATTTAAATATCCAACATTGTCTCCCTTAAATCAAACTTGTATCACAACTAACTCCAAGTATCTTCAGAGGTTTCATAAATATGTCTGTAATTTGTTTTTCATTTGGGCAGTACTCGATCACCACTTCTTTCTCAGCTATCAATTCTCTTATCTTATGAAATAGAATATCAATATGTTTGGACCGTCCATGGAAAACCAGATTCTTACTCAGTGAAATAGCTGACTTGTTGTCACAATATATCTTTGTAGGACTATTATGCTTCTGATGTATCACTTTTAAAATTCGTCTCATCCATATTATTTGAGTATCACAACTAATTGCTGCAATATATTCAGCTTCAGCAGTAGAAAGCGCAACAACCGGTTGTTTCTTCGAAGATCATGAAATTCCACATGTGACTAAATGAAATGCGTACCCTAATATTACTAACCACGCAGTCAAATACATACAGATAATAAAATAGTAGTCATAGTCTGCGGAAAGTAAAATGCGGAAAGTAAAGCCCTAATTACTATTACATCAAAAAATGTTGCACCTTATACATCGTTTCTAGAATTTAAATAAAGAAAAAGAAAAATAAATAACTGAAATAAACACTCATGCGACAATCAACGGAGTTTGGAGATGAGAAGAGAAATCAAGAGAAAATTACATTTTTGAAAACATTAAAACTAAGTTAATTTAACTATTAAAGAAATTGAGTCTAAATTAATTGTCTAATTAATTAATTTATAATTGTTAAGCAAAAGGATAATCCTAATTAGATTAAACTTTAAGTGATAAAAAATATTTAATCAAAAGAAATGTAATTAAAATGTTTTTAGTGATTTTACTTGGTTGATTTTAATTAAAAGTAATTTAAACAAATTAATAAAAAGAAACAAAAAGGATAAAAGGAAAATAAAAATAAATAAATAAATGAATTTACATATACCTGGGGGTGCAGTCTGAAAGAGGATTGTAAATAGCAAGCCCAATACTGAGCCCAATGTTAAGGAGAAGTCAATTGCGCTCATGATCCTGTGTGGTTGGTTTTGAGATAGTCCACCATGAGCTTGTATTCTGTGGGTTTAGATGGAGGTTCATGATGATCCAGTGGCGGAGAGATGGGGTGCACCGTGAAGCCCATGGAGTGCCTGCGTTAGATCAAGTAATGAAATAAATTGTAAAAATAGAATTGCCTAACCTGGGATCGAACCCAGGTTTTGAATGATGCTCAAGAACGCCATTTCCAGCTATGCTGATTAGTTTTTTTGATTAAATATTTATTTCAATATAATATATTCAAAACAAAATCACTTAGCTGGAGGAGTCAGCGCGGGTCCCACTGGTCCGTGAATGAGCCAATAGGAGGAAGGGAAGAATGTTGACAAGCAAGCTAAATGGTGACACGTAGACAGAAGGATAACGAGCAGATGACCTGTGAAGGGATGCGTGCCATGCACACAGTGATCTCTCCAACATCCACTATTCATCATCTTCCTCCTTGGTTGCTGCGCATTTAGCTTCGCATTTTCCTGCGGAATTTCCTTTGGTTTCTGCAAAAAATCAAAACTAACGAAAACACGTGATGCAGCATGGTATAAGTACCCAGATCTATCAATCATGATCTCCTGAATCCAATAACGGTGTTCGTTTGTGCTGGAAAGGCTTGGAATGATGAACCCGAGGCAAAGCTTACACTTTCCCTAACAATGGCGTCGACTCGTACCTGCGTTAAATCTCATGCTCGATAGTTCCAAACATTCACAAACATCATTATGAACACCAATATATGCATTAAAATAATTTATATGGCCGAATATGAAGGTTTGAGAATCAAGAAAATTACACAACGGTGTAATTTCGTGGGGACGAACCTGGGCACAATTTTCCTTGCTTAAGAACTTGAGGCAGTTGCTGGAAGGTTGAAGAAGATGAATCAATCCTTAGATCTGAATGAAAGTGACTGGAGAGTTACTTTTGGTTGTTCCCTATTTTCTTTGACTTTGGAAGTTTGGAAACCCTAGTGTTTCTTCTCCTCTTTTTCGTCCCCTTCCTTACTGAAGTCTTGTGCATATATATGAGAACGAATTAGGTTTATTTGTGGGCTTGGATATTAGGTCATTAGGAGAGGAAAAATAATTGAAAAGAAACATGTTAATTCTTTCTAATTTTAGCAAATATTCTCTCCATAACCCTAGGCCACGAATTTGGAGTCTTATGGATGCATACATGGGCCTTTAATATGATCCAAAGCAAAAGCTATAGGTATTGATCCATTTAATTCACTTTTTATTTCATTTATTTTCCTTTTAATTGCATAAAATTCAAATAAAAATAAAATAAAATGATGAAAGCTTGTGGATGGGTTTTAGGGATCATATCTTGGGTCATAAACATGTTTGGCATCAAAGTTCTAGGCCCATTAACCTAAAAACATAAAACTATGCTTTTTGGTTTTTATGTTTTTTCTTGAAAATCGACCAATTTGCGTAAGCTATAACTCAATCAATATTGATCATATGGAGATGATCTAAGACTTTTTGGAAATCCCAAGATGTCCTCTTTGAGCCACTTTGGAACACTTTTTTCATTCGGAGGTTTTATCTTGATGATATAGCTCCTGACAAAAAACAGCTTTTTGCGACCTTCTAGAAGGACCTGTAATGTTTTGTGTCATATCTCTCAAATGGTGCATTTCTGGACTTAGCTTGTGAGAGACCAAATTGTAGAGTATTCAATTTCCTTCAAAGTGAGCTTTGGATGGGAAATTTATGATGTTCCATGTGAAAGTTATGGCTGGTCAAAGTTGGGTTGACTTTCACCTAAAAACTCTAATTTAGCAACTTAGGTTTTTGATGATTTTGGAAATTTTCTTGATGAATCATGATCAAATATTGATCAAATATTGATCAAATATTGATCAAATGATGAATGATACTTAAAAGTTAGGATGGTTACCAAAAACCAGGAACTTTTACTGTGATTTGACCATAGTTTGACTTTTAGGTCAACTAGTCGATTATTGATTGTTTGGGCCATTGAGTGAGCAATATTTTGAATCGAGGCTTGGAACTTGGCATGAGGGTACTTTGAATCATATGAGAGGTCATGGAGTCCACTGGAAGTATCAAAACCTGACTTTTCTTTGAAAAAGGCAAAACCCTAGTTGGAGGGCCGTTGTTTAGGAGAGTGTATATTCAGTCAAGTATTGAGACTTTGATATTCAAATGAGCTTGAGTATGAAATGTGGTGGGCAAATTTTGGGGTATGACAGCTGCCCCTGTTCAATCTTCTTATACCTGAGGATGTAGATTAGCTCGTGTGCCTGTCAGAATCTGAAGGTAGAAGAGGATTGAACACTAGAATACCCAAGAATTTGCCCTGGCTGAAGCAGGGACCTTTACCGGAGACGGGCTTGAAGATGTTGTCCAAGTGTTGGAAAAGATGTATGAGACGGGCTTAAAGGTGCCATCTGATCTGGATAAATACGAAATTCAAGATAAGTCGTATGTTAGACTATATCTGAGCTTGAAGTATTGAAAGGCGCGTGTCGGAGATGGGCTTATAGATGCCATATGGACGTTGGGAGTGTGAAGTGAATTAATTGTAGTGAATCTATTGTCATGACTCTGTTGTCGTATTGTCGTGACTCGATTGCCATGGTTATTTCTGAACTGAATACCGGGATTAGATATGTGACTCAATTGTCATGACTCCATTGTCATGGATCTACTATTGTGATTCCATTAAGGTGACTCAGTTGTCGGGATTCCATTATCATGACTCAGTTGTCGTGATTCCATTATCGTGACTCAGTTGTCGTGATTCCATCATTGTGACTCAGTTGTCGTGATTCCATTATCGTGACTCCGTTGTCATGATTCCATTATCGTGGCTCAGTTGTCGTGATTCCATTATCGTTACTCCGTTGTCGTGATTCCATTATCGTGACTCAGTTGTCGTGATTCCATCATCGTGACTCAGTTGTCGTGATTCCATTATCGTGACTCAGTTGTCGTGATTCCATTATCGTGACTCAGTTGTCGTGATTCCATTATCGTGACTCCGTTGTCGTGATTCCATCATCGTGACTCAGTTGTCGTGATTCCATTATCGTGACTCAGTTGTCGTGATTCCGTTATCGTGACTCAGTTGTCGTGATTCCATTATCGTGACTCCGTTGTCGTGATTCCATTATCGTGACTCAGTTGTCGTGATTCCATTATCGTGACTCAGTTGTCGTGATTCCATTATCGCGACTCAGTTTTAGTGATTCCATTATCGTGGTCTTTTCTGAATTGAGTGTCATGATTAAGTGTGTCTCTTTCTTTGATCGTGTCAGTACCGTTCGTAGTAACCGAATTAGATCATTGAAGGATGATCGTCTCTACACCGTTCGTGATGATAGAATTTTATTTGGGATTATTGATCATGTCAGCACTGTTCATGATGATGGAATTAGATCTCTGAGAGTTGATCGTGTCAGTACCATTCGTAGTAACTGAATTAGATCTTTGAGAATGACCGTGTCATCACCGTTCGTGGTAAATGAATTAGATCTTCTAGCATTGACCGTGTCAATACCGTTCGTAGTAGCTGAATTAGATCCTGGAAAGATGATCGTGTCTACACTGTTCGTGATGGTAGAATTAGATCTCTTGTCGTGTCAGCACCGTTCGTAGTAACTGAATTAGACTTTGAAAATTGGAGATTTTGTTCATCTGCTTGTACTCGTATCTTGAAAAATGTAAAGTTAGTCTTTTATGCAATGTCATGGTGTATGCTTTATGCGACGAGCCTCTCAAAATAAATGAGAAACTTGCATGTTATGTATGAATTATTATAAGGTAATGTATGCAATATGTTTATGACATATGATATGTGAATATGATTTATGTTGTCTTGATTGAGAAAATAAATCTCTATGTCTTTGTGATTTTATTGTTTGTTCTTGTTTTGAAGATGCTCAGCTGGGGATTTACGATTTCTGCTTGGGGATAGCCATTTGAATGATTGATCTTGATGTATCCTGACTGGAGATAAAAGACATTAGTAAGCCATGTTGGAGAAGAGCAAAGCGTTGGAGAACCGGTAGTGTTGAAGATGTAAATTCTGTTGGGGAGCCATGTCTTTGTCGGGACGAGAGCATTTGAAGATATCTTCTTAATGATTACTCTGTGGGGATATGTTCTAGTGAAACCGGCTCTGTGGGGAGACATGAATGCTTTGAATATTTCCCCCAATGATTTATAGCTCTTGTCATTCTTTATATTGATTAGGACACACCGCTGAGTATTGATCACGATGTCAAACTGGACTTGCATAGATTTGCCCCTGCTCGTAGGGACTTTGGAAAGATTCGCCTCGCGAGGACTTTATGAGATGCGTACTATGGGCGACATGCCCGTAGTAATCACAAGCTTAGGATGATGCCCTTGACTGATCGGGAAGTAGCTTCAAATACCTTTGATTGTTTTGGCATCTTTGAAAGATTCTCGGAATCTTGACTTGATTGCCCCAGATTGACTGGGCAAAGTATGTCACGCCCCTTGTATTCATTGACTTCTAGTCAACTGAGTCAATTATAAGGGATGTTGCTGCTGAAATAGTTTCGTCTATCGAGATGATTTTTAGTCATTAGTCGTACCCTGTGCAGATTCTTTCCGATGCTAACATTTGAAATTATGTAGCAAAATATGTTTAATAATGAATTCATGAGATGTAATGCATATGTCTATCTTGAGTTTGTTGAAAAGCATTAAAATTGGATATGTAAAAGCATGATGTTTATAAAACGTGATGTTTGTAAAAAACGAAGTGTCAACTCAGCATTTGTGGTAAACCTTAAGGAGTGAGGACACCTTTTCAGTGACAGTATGCTTTCGAACTAACCATGCTTCAGTTAGGACTTTTAAGGGTTGTAACGTGGCTCGGTTCACGGTTTAAGAAACAAAGGATAAAGGCTCAAAATTTGATTGTACCCACCCCTCTTCGTGATGATCTTCAATCCTAAGCTCAGTTAATTGAACTTATGCATTCAGTTTCCATGAGACTTTTGGATTTGCACCTTTGATAATGATGATGGTTCACAAGCAAAGAGAACTTTTGAGATGGCAGTCACTTCTTCCTTTTGGTAGTCACAACATTGTGTTGTTCAGGAATTTATTGACTTCTCTTTTTTCATCTTTTTGATATCCCTAACTTTTGCCTGAAGTGTCTATTTTGAGCTTACAGTCAGCGGGATGCCTTGGTTTTTGCCTAAGTCTTCTTTTTGATTTTTTGACTTAGCAGACTTTTCTTTGTATGTATGTTTTTCATCATTTTTTTAAAGATATTGACTGCCTTACTTAATGATTGATGAACCATCATTGGCTTTTGATTGACATCTCCAACACTTCTTTGATGTGTGCGGATGAACGCTTGTGGTTGAAACCTGTGTTGAAAGGTGTACTGAATGATTCTCTTAAAATAGAATGCACAACAAAGTTAACTGAGAACTACCTTGCCCCAGGTTATGATCAAGGGTTTTAATTAGTACAAGAAAGAAACTTCTACTTCTTAGGCTCAAAGGGGTTGACGATGGATTAACATCCTTATATCTCCACTGTTTAGGAATTGAAACAATGATTGTACATCGTCAGCATAGTCCGCTCAAAAGCATACGGTATGAGGTTGCGGTATCGTTTTCATCATCCTCCCTCAAAAGGTATACAACTTTAGCATGAGTTGAGTATCATAAAACATATGCAAAGTAAAGATGCAGTTTAGATGAGTGATAGCGAAATAATTTATTCAAGACAAACATATGCAATGCACTGATGATGATTGTTAAAACAGATAATGTCTATCATAAGCCGAATGTTTAAACAAACAGAATAGGAATTGCGCATGAAAGTAGATATAATGATCCAAAAGTTCGTCCGTCTAGACGTCAATCAGTCTGATCATTACTAGGCATAGGAGCGGTGATCACCACAATATTTTCAGGAGGGTGGAATTTGATTTTTCCTTCATTGATCAGATCTTGAATCTTATTCTTCGATGTCTAACAATTGTTTGTGTAATGTCCAAGACTGTTGCAATGGTATGCGCACCTCGCATTGAGTTTATATCCAGGAGTGGAGGTGTTGGAATTCTTAGGAGCATCCATCAAAGTAATCGATCTGATCTTCAATAAATGTTATATTGATCTTGGTGAATTGACTCTTAGGTACATCTGACTTACGTTGTTGCGGTGTCGGTGTAGAGATCAGAAATTCCCCATCCTATTGGTTGCGTTCATTACGGCCTTTGCAGTGTCAGCCATACGAGGCTCCTCAGGTGATTTGAAATCAATGACCTTTGTCGCACGCTCGCGAAATATGAACAACAGAGTCGCCACCAATATATTTATCCCAAAGAGGGAAAGGAATATCAGGAAACCTAAGATGAATAAGAACGAGGTCTTTCGACCAGAGGTAGGGTACGGAAGTCGGTTACGCAAGGGGAAGGTATTAGCACCCCTCACGCCCATCGTACTCGATGGTATCCACCTATGTTTGTTGCTATCTAAAGGGTGTGTACTATAGCTTAATTACTAAGGGAATGCATGCATATGAAAGAAAAGAAACACGGGGAAAATAAGGTTATAAATAGTTGTGCTCGTTCAAGCCCCGCGACTTGATGCCTACGTATCCTTTTCAGGAATCAGAGCGCCGTAGTTCGACTCCATAGTTTTTGTTTGTTTTGTGTTTTTTAGTGAACGACGTTACATTCGCACTCCGCTGCTCGACCTCTGGAGTCTTAAGCTGGGAATAGAGCGGAAATAACGTGTCTGATTAGGAGAAAGAATGCCCTGAAGGCAAGAGAAAGAATGCCTCGGAGGCAAGAGAAAGAATGTGAGCGTTTCGAGGAAATCCCTTAAGCAAGGGAGACTCGAGTTACTCTTTGGTTTGTGTCTTTTAGGAATTGGGAACTTACGCCTGAATGGAACCCTTAAGCAAGGGAGATTCAAGCTCTCGGATGATTCCCTTAAGCAAGGGAGATCCAAGTGTCCATTCCCTTTTTCATTAAGCCAAAAGTTGATTAGTCATTTTTTATGAGGTGTTCTTGGTGTTTTTTATGGGAAATTAGTCAAGTAATTGTTAAGTATTTTGAAGTTGAAAGAAAAAGGAATGCAAAAGGGATCTAGTCCTAATTACTACATTCTATGTTGTTGTAAGGATATTCTAAGGGAAAAATAGGGAGGAAAAAGCAATTAAATGGAGAAAAAAAACAATATTAAAGATCAAGGGCATTTTAGACATTTCACATATATGGAAAATATTCACAAAGAAAGAAAATTAAATCTGAACTATTTGTGAAAATATATTCATGAACTATCTCATTTTTATTTCATGCAAGGGATACTAATTTGAAAAAAAACTAGTTGGTAGGAAAATTATTTTTATTATTTTTTATCTAAAAGAAAAAAAAAACAATTAATCAATCAAAGAGAATAAAAGAAAAAAAACTATTTTTATTACCTAGTTTGGTGAGGGAGGAGAGAGAGTAGAGTTTGAACGTTTCAAGTGGCACCCTTAAGCAAGGGAGACTCAAGTTGTTCCTCTCTTTCTTTTTTTTCCTTTTATGTGAATGTATGTGCTTCTATTTATATTGCCAATGATTGGATTGTGATTTGGATTCTTGAATGTGGGACTTGAAAAATGTAGTTTGCAACACACCTTTTCCATTTCTCCAATGTGGGACTTGCACCATCACTTTTTTTCATTTTTTCAATGTGGGACTCTAACTTGTGTTGTATGTTGCAATTGCTCTTTTTCTTCATGCTATGGTGCTCACTTTAGACACTTATATCTCAAGCCATGGGTGGTCAAATGATGCAAGAATGGTGTCATATCAAAGAGGGCATGGGATAGAACAAGATTGGTGTTGAAAATATCTCAAGATAAGGCTTAGAAATATGAGAAAAATGGCCTTGAACTCATGCAACCATCACTGCACACGCCCAGCAGCATGCAGTCCCGTGCGTATGGCCAAATTGTGACTCTGCGAGGGTGGTACTTTGAGCCTCTCTATCTCGATCAATACATGTCCAAAATCAGTGATACTGGTCTCATTGGATAGAGGACATGGCAAAGAATAGTTTAGAACTGAGCTTGTTTAAGATAGAGACTTGTGGAGGGAGAAAGAGGCCTTGACATTTGGCCCGCCACGTGTTTGCTGAAATGCGTTGCGTGCCCAGAATTCTGTGTCATGGCTGCCTGCAGAGTTTGGTCAGGGTTGGGGCACCACTTTGAAGGCTTGTATCTCACTAAATATTTGTCCAATTGTCCCAATTCTTGTTGCAATGGATAGAGGAGATGGCAAGGAAGAGATTTATACCAAGTTTGCATTCATAGCACTTCTGTAGAGCTCTAAAAATGGCTGGAGATTTGGCACGCCATGTGTTTGTTAAAATGCCGGGTCATGACCTACCTTGTGACCTGGATTGTGCCTTGATTTAAATGAGTTTTCAGAAACTTCACACCACTTCAACTCTTCATACAAGCTTCAAATAAAAAAGTGTCAAACTACAAAGTTGTTCTCCTCTATGAGAGGAACAACTTTGATGTTGGAAATTTCTCCGAAAAATGCCGTTTGCCACGTGTAATTCAATGCTGAAGTGGACTGCCCAACAAGATTCGAAACACCCAAAATTTTTCTAAGTGTTGAAAATTGCCTTTTTTGTCATTTTTTCTATTTTTGGCAGCTTTTTGTCAAACTCCCGATTTTATCCATTCTTTGACTTTTCTTGCCCGATTTTCCACCAACAGTCAATATTTGAATAATTCCTCTGATTTTGACCCAAAAGTCAACTGTTCCGATTTTTCCGACTATTGATGAAATTCCCGATTAAACCTCTTCCAATCGAATCCAGTCAAACAAACCCCTCCACAAGGTCAGCATGAGAAGTTTTCCACACATAGGAGCCATTCCCGATTAAATGTTGACCAGAAAGTCAACTGGTTGACTTTGGTCAAAGAAACTTTGATTTAACGAACCAGATGATTTGCAAGCTTGCACTCTTCAATCAATGTCCTGATTCGAAGCAGAAAGACACCCCAATCTAGGAGGACTTCAATGAACATAGAGCCACATGATTATACCTCAGTCTTCCTTGTTCTCTGATCAAACTTCTTTGCAATATAGCTCTTTCTTTGCTAGCCTTTTGAATAGTACCAATGACATGAATGCATGAATGTGAGTTATGACCTAAGTAATGTATGTACATGAACCATGAGCCATATGAGTAGGATAGGACAAATTTGGGGTATGACAGCTGCCCCTATTTAATCGTCTTGAACCTGAAGGTGAGATTGGCGCCAGCCTTTCGAACATTCAAGGTTTAAGGAGATTAAATACCAAAGACCTGAAATTTGTCCTGAAGAGAAGATAAGATCCACTGAGGAAGAAATGGTGTCAACTCTACTGAGGAAGAGTGTATCAATTCTGGATTGAACAAATTAACTCTGGGTTAGAAATGAAATAGAGCTCAACTCTGAGTTGAAGAAGAAAAGTGGGTCAACTTTGGGTTGAAGAATGGAGGGAAGTCAACTATGGGTTGGATAAAAGGTAAACATCGATTCTGGATCGAGAAGAACATCAACTCTGGATTGAAGATAAGATATGGATATCAACTCTGGGTTGAATAAAAGGTGATCGTCAACTCTGAGTGAGTGGGAAAGAAACAAGACAACCATCAACTCTGGGTTGAGTGGGAAAAAGATAAGCATCAACTCTGGGTTGAATAAAAGACAAACATCAACTCTGGGTTGAATAAAAGGTGACCGTCAACTCTGGGTGAGTGGGGAAGAAACAAGACAACCATCAACTCTAGGTTGAGTGGGAAAAAGATAAGCATCAACTCTGGGTTGAATAAAAGACAAACATCAACTCTAGGTTGAATAAAAGGTGACTGTCAACTCTGGGTGAGTGGGAAAGAAACAAGACAACCATCAACTCTGGGTTGAGTGGGAAAAAAGATAAGCATCAACTCTGGGTTGAATAAAAGACAAACATCAACTCTGGGTTAAATAAAAGGTGACCGTCAACTCTGAGTGGAGTGGGAAAAGACAAAAGATAACCATCAACTCTGGGTTGAGTGGGAAAAAGATAAGCATCAACTCTGGGTTGAATAAAAGACAAACATCAACTCTGGGTTGAATAAAAGGTGACCGTCAACTCTGGATGAGTGGGAAAGGAGTCAATTCTGGATTGAACAAGAGATAACCGTCAACTCTGGGTTGAGTGGTAAAGGAGAAAAGAATAACCATCCACTCTGGGTTGAGTGGGAAAGGAGTCAATTCTGGATTGAACAAGAGATAACCGTCAACTCTGGGTTGAGTGGGAAAGGAGAAAGGATAACCGTCAACTCTGGGTTGAGTGGGAAAAAATATAATTAACTCGGGGTTAAAAGACGAAAGGAAAGTCAACTCTGGGTTGAACACAAAAACATCAACTCTGGGTTGAAGAAAGATGAACATGATTGACTACGAGAGATGACACCACAATGGTAACTCTGAGTGATCCAGTGGAATATCAACTTGAATACTTGTAGGGACCTCATCTGATGAGTAACTTAGCTTATGCTTCATATGCAATGCTTGATTTGTTTTATGCACTTCTGGAGATGCAATGAATTTTATATGCAGTGTACAGATTGATCAGGGTTTCTGCTTTGAGGGATAGATTAGGTGAAGTTCTGAAACTCGGCTTGAGAATAAAGGTAGGGTGGATGCCCCTGCTTTATTGATGATTGGATCATGTGGGAGAAATGATAATGAAAATGCAATGATGTGTATGATGCATGCATGACTATGAATGGAATGATTGTTTCCAAGGTACCGGGGGTGGATGGAGAACTGCCTTTGTGGAAAGGTCATAGCTTGAAGGATAGCCCTTGTGAAGGTGCGGTGTTTAGTTTGACTCCTCGACACTTATCTTGATATTTGACACTTGATTTAAGATGAAGAAAAGAATTGTTACTAGCTTGCCCCAGCTTGCATGATCTCTTTGAGATAGAATTCTGATGATGCTTGAATCATGGAGGTTGCAATGGTCTGCCTCAGTGTTGATCATGGAATGTATGCCCCAGATTGAAATGAACTATTCCACCAGATGGATGCTTCAGATATTTGCTTGGTGGGTGACCAACCTTTACCTTTGTAAGATTACTCGATGGCGTTTCAATGTTGAACTTTCCTTGGTATCAAGTACTTATTTTCATATTAGAGACAATTCTGTTTTTTGAAAAAGATAATGAGAATGCAATGCGCATGTTAATCTCACAGGAAAAGTTTTTTATTTGTCAAAATGTTGTACTGATACTAACACAAATGACACAGCAACATTAGGAGTCAGTTTGACATGATTTTACAGTTTGTATGCTTTCGGAACGAACCCTACTTCAATTAGGTTTTTTGAGGGTTGTAACGTGGCCGGGTTCACGGTTTGAGAAACAAAGGATAAAGGCTCAAGTTCTACTTAACCCACCCCTTCTTCGTGATGTTCTCCAGTCCTACGTTCAGTTAGTTCGACACGAGTATTCACCTTTCAGGAAGGATTGTGATGGATGAGGATCTTTTATGGCTTTGATGGAGGTGGCAGCCATCCTTTGGCACTTTTGTTGATGGTCGCAACAACTTGTCCCTTGGAGGATTCTTCTTTTGCTTTTGTCTTTTCTATCCCTAACTTTTGCCTGGACAAAAAGTTTCTTTTGATTTTGGATTTCGTTGTCCAGCGGGATATGCCCTAATTTTTGCCTAAGTCATATGCTTCAAAGCTTTTCTTTTCTTTTTGACTTAGCGGGCTATTGTTTCTTTTCTTTTTTTCACGATTCATAACTTTCTTTTCATTCTTTTTGTCTCGTTCGGGAACAAGTTGTATGACTTTTGTGATTGACTTGATGGAAAGGTAGTGACTGCCTTATTCTCAGTGAGTGAGAGACATCCATTGTGGATTGTGCTCTTCTTCTTTGTTGTGAGATATGAGATATGATTGATCCTCTGAGGAGATACCTGAAAGTTGAGCGCTCGGTCGCACTATCTGAAGGCTACCCTGCCCCTGGTTAAGATTGAGGGTTTTTGTATTTTTTTGAAAAGAGACTACTACTCCTTAGGCTCAAAGGGGTTTACGAAGGTTTCACTCCCTTATAACTCCGGTGTTTAGGAATTGAAACAATGCTTGTACATCGTCAGCAGGATCTTTGTTCCAAAAGCATACAATCAGTGATTCATGTGTTTTTGCTTTTCATCATTCTCCTTTTTTAATTGCTTAAGACAAATGAGTTGAATATCAATGAACATAATGGCAAAGATGAAATGATTTGAGAAAAGCATGTATATTGCATTATTTTTATTTATTCAAACAGAATGAGTTTCTTACAATGAATAGTACTTGATAACAACAAAAGTAATACAGTTGAAAATACTAAAGAAATCTATACAATGGCAAGCTTGGCCTTATTCTGATGCAAATGAGATGTTCTCTGACAAACACAAAGTCTCCAGGCTCCTTTGGTGGAAGGTGCCCCCTTTAGGGGGCGTGGAGTCTTCTGATGGTAGCTTAATCTTATTTGTAATTCCCCATGATTCTTTATTGGTGAGCTCTTGTCAGATATTGGCGTCGAGGAATCGTCTTGTCTGATCTGATGGAGAGGAAGAGTGGTAAGAGTCTTGATAACCATGGATGCACATGCATGAATGCAAAAATGTTAATGAAGATGCAAAATGTATCATAAATCAGGATCAAGGATCAAGGCCTCTCGGATAACAACTTCTCATGGTCAATAAGATATGGTCGAATCCTCCAGATTCAGAGGTTCGACGTTGCTCTCTGGATAAATAGCTTGTGCATAAGTCAAAGATGGTCGAACCCTCCAGATTCAGAGGTTCGACGTTGATTCTGATAGATAACTGATGTAGAACTTCTGTATAAGTCAAATGTCCCAGGATCAAAGGTTCGACGTCTTTTATTGAATAGCAGAAATCCGGGTATGATGGAGGTCAAGTTTCCTGTCCCACCCCAATCTCACGGGTATGTAGTCTAGACACGGACAAGTGATCCCTAATGGTCACCAGGGTCTACAGTTCCCATGGGGTACAAAGTGTTTGAGGCAACAAGCGTGCCAGACACAGTGTTTCATGAAAGAACCTCGCCCAGTTGTGGTACCCCATGTCAAGCTCGATCGTAGCAAGGGCTACGGGAGTCGACATGAGCATCCACGCTAATCCTATGTGTCACTGGCCTGGGTAGTGGGCATTTTACCTCATACAAACCCCCCACCTGCAAAACAGAACAGAAGACCCCAGGGAACACAAAATATAATCCATATGCATGATGTGCAAACAGAAATAAACATGATATGCAGGCAAAGAATAAGCATGCAAACATATATACAAGGTATAGACATAAAACAAGTAAACACCCAGTAAATAAACAAACAAACGCAGGCTAGGATCGACTCGCTAAGAATGGACCCGCAATAGGTCTAGCAACATCCCCAGCAGAGTCGCCAGCTGTCGCACGCTCGCGAAATATGAACAACAGAGTCACCACCAATATATTTATCCCAAAGAGGGAAAGGAATATCAGGAAACCTAAGATGAATAAGAACGAGGTCTTTCGACCAGAGGTAGGGTACGGAAGTCGGTTACGCAAGGGGAAGGTATTAGCACCCCTCACGCCCATCGTACTCGATGGTATCCACCTATGTTTGTTGCTATCTAAAGGGTGTGTACTATAGCTTAATTACTAAGGGAATGCATGCATATGAAAGAAAAGAAACACGGGGAAAATAAGGTTATAAATAGTTGTGCTCGTTCAAGCCCCGCGACTTGATGCCTACGTATCCTTTTCAGGAATCAGAGCGCCGTAGTTCGACTCCATAGTTTTTGTTTGTTTTGTGTTTTTTAGTGAACGACGTTACATTCGCACTCCGCTGCTCGACCTCTGGAGTCTTAAGCTGGGAATGGAGCGGAAATAACGTGTCCGATTAGGAGAAAGAATGCCCTGAAGGCAAGAGAAAGAATGCCTCGGAGGCAAGAGAAAGAATGTGAGCGTTTCGAGGAAATCCCTTAAGCAAGGGAGACTCGAGTTACTCTTTGGTTTGTGTCTTTTAGGAATTGGGAACTTACGCCTGAATGGAACCCTTAAGCAAGGGAGATTCAAGCTCTCGGATGATTCCCTTAAGCAAGGGAGATCCAAGTGTCCATTCCCTTTTCCATTAAGCCAAAAGTTGATTAGTCATTTTTTATGAGGTGTTCTTGGTGTTTTTTATGGGAAATTAGTCAAGTAATTGTTAAGTATTTTGAAGTTGAAAGAAAAAGGAATGCAAAAGGGATCTAGTCCTAATTACTACATTCTATGTTGTTGTAAGGATATTCTAAGGGAAAAATAGGGAGGAAAAAGCAATTAAATGGAGAAAAAAACAATATTAAAGATCAAGGGCATTTTAGACATTTCACATATATGGAAAATATTCACAAAGAAAGAAAATTAAATCTGAACTATTTGTGAAAATATATTCATGAACTATCTCATTTTTATTTCATGCAAGGGATACTAATTTGAAAAAAAACTAGTTGGTAGGAAAATTATTTTTATTATTTTTTATCTAAAAGAAAAAAAAACAATTAATCAATCAAAGAGAATAAAAGAAAAAACACTATTTTTATTACCTAGTTTGGTGAGGGAGGAGAGAGAGTAGAGTTTGAACGTTTCAAGTGGCACCCTTAAGCAAGGGAGACTCAAGTTGTTCCTCTCTTTCTTTTTTTTCCTTTTATGTGAATGTATGTGCTTCTATTTATATTGCCAATGATTGGATTGTGATTTGGATTCTTGAATGTGGGACTTGAAAAATGTAGTTTGCAACACACCTTTTCCATTTCTCCAATGTGGGACTTGCACCATCACTTTTTTTTATTTTTTCAATGTGGGACTCTAACTTGTGTTGTATGTTGCAATTGCTCTTTTTCTTCATGCTATGGTGCTCACTTTAGACACTTATATCTCAAGCCATGGGTGGTCAAATGATGCAAGAATGGTGTCATATCAAAGAGGGCATGGGATAGAACAAGATTGGTGTTGAAAATATCTCAAGATAAGGCTTAGAAATATGAGAAAAATGGCCTTGAACTCATGCAACCATCACTGCACACGCCCAGCAGCATGCAGTCCCGTGCGTATGGCCAAATTGTGACTCTGCGAGGGTGGTACTTTGAGCCTCTCTATCTCGATCAATACATGTCCAAAATCAGTGATACTGGTCTCATTGGATAGAGGACATGGCAAAGAATAGTTTAGAACTGGGCTTGTTTAAGATAGAGACTTGTGGAGGGAGAAAGAGGCCTTGACATTTGGCCCGCCACGTGTTTGCTGAAATGCGTTGCGTGCCCAGAATTCTGTGTCATGGCTGCCTGCAGAGTTTGGTCAGGGTTGGGGCACCACTTTGAAGGCTTGTATCTCACTAAATATTTGTCCAATTGTCCCAATTCTTGTTGCAATGGATAGAGGAGATGGCAAGGAAGAGATTTATACCAAGTTTGCATTCATAGCACTTCTGTAGAGCTCTAAAAATGGCTGGAGATTTGGCACGCCATGTGTTTGTTAAAATGCCGGGTCATGACCTACCTTGTGACCTGGATTGTGCCTTGATTTAAATGAGTTTTCAGAAACTTCACACCACTTCAACTCTTCATACAAGCTTCAAATAAAAAAGTGTCAAACTACAAAGTTGTTCTCCTCTATGAGAGGAACAACTTTGATGTTGGAAATTTCTCCGAAAAATGCCGTTTGCCACGTGTAATTCAATGCTGAAGTGGACTGCCCAACAAGATTCGAAACACCCAAAATTTTTCTAAGTGTTGAAAATTGCCTTTTTTGTCATTTTTTCTATTTTTGGCAGCTTTTTGTCAAACTCCCGATTTTATCCATTCTTTGACTTTTCTTGCCCGATTTTCCACCAACAGTCAATATTTGAATAATTCCTCTGATTTTGACCCAAAAGTCAACTGTTCCGATTTTTCCGACTATTGATGAAATTCCCGATTAAACCTCTTCCAATCGAATCCAGTCAAACAAACCCCTCCACAAGGTCAGCATGAGAAGTTTTCCACACATAGGAGCCATTCCCGATTAAATGTTGACCAGAAAGTCAACTGGTTGACTTTGGTCAAAGAAACTTTGATTTAACGAACCAGATGATTTGCAAGCTTGCACTCTTCAATCAATGTCCTGATTCGAAGCAGAGAGACACCCCAATCTAGGAGGACTTCAATGAACATAGAGCCACATGATTATACCTCAGTCTTCCTTGTTCTCTGATCAAACTTCTTTGCAATATAGCTCTTTCTTTGCTAGCCTTTTGAATAGTACCAATGACATGAATGCATGAATGTGAGTTATGACCTAAGTAATGTATGTACATGAACCATGAGCCATATGAGTAGGATAGGACAAATTTGGGGTATGACAGCTGCCCCTATTTAATCGTCTTGAACCTGAAGGTGAGATTGGCGCCAGCCTTTCGAACATTCAAGGTTTAAGGAGATTAAATACCAAAGACCTGAAATTTGTCCTGAAGAGAAGATAAGATCCACTGGGGAAGAAATGGTGTCAACTCTACTGAGGAAGAGTGTATCAATTCTGGATTGAACAAATTAACTCTGGGTTAGAAATGAAATAGAGCTCAACTCTGAGTTGAAGAAGAAAAGTGGGTCAACTTTGGGTTGAAGAATGGAGGGAAGTCAACTATGGGTTGGATAAAAGGTAAACATCGATTCTGGATCGAGAAGAACATCAACTCTGGATTGAAGATAAGATATGGATATCAACTCTGGGTTGAATAAAAGGTGATCGTCAACTCTGAGTGAGTGGGAAAGAAACAAGACAACCATCAACTCTGGGTTGAGTGGGAAAAAGATAAGCATCAACTCTGGGTTGAATAAAAGACAAACATCAACTCTGGGTTGAATAAAAGGTGACCGTCAACTCTGGGTGAGTGGGGAAGAAACAAGACAACCATCAACTCTAGGTTGAGTGGGAAAAAGATAAGCATCAACTCTGGGTTGAATAAAAGACAAACATCAACTCTAGGTTGAATAAAAGGTGACTGTCAACTCTGGGTGAGTGGGAAAGAAACAAGACAACCATCAACTCTGGGTTGAGTGGGAAAAAAGATAAGCATCAACTCTGGGTTGAATAAAAGACAAACATCAACTCTGGGTTAAATAAAAGGTGACCGTCAACTCTGAGTGGAGTGGGAAAAGACAAAAGATAACCATCAACTCTGGGTTGAGTGGGAAAAAGATAAGCATCAACTCTGGGTTGAATAAAAGACAAACATCAACTCTGGGTTGAATAAAAGGTGACCGTCAACTCTGGGTGAGTGGGAAAGGAGTCAATTCTGGATTGAACAAGAGATAACCGTCAACTCTGGGTTGAGTGGTAAAGGAGAAAAGAATAACCATCCACTCTGGGTTGAGTGGGAAAGGAGTCAATTCTGGATTGAACAAGAGATAACCGTCAACTCTGGGTTGAGTGGGAAAGGAGAAAGGATAACCGTCAACTCTGGGTTGAGTGGGAAAAAATATAATTAACTCGGGGTTAAAAGACGAAAGGAAAGTCAACTCTGGGTTGAACACAAAAACATCAACTCTGGGTTGAAGAAAGATGAACATGATTGACTACGAGAGATGACACCACAATGGTAACTCTGAGTGATCCAGTGGAATATCAACTTGAATACTTGTAGGGACCTCATCTGATGAGTAACTTAGCTTATGCTTCATATGCAATGCTTGATTTGTTTTATGCACTTCTGGAGATGCAATGAATTTTATATGCAGTGTACAGATTGATCAGGGTTTCTGCTTTGAGGGATAGATTAGGTGAAGTTCTGAAACTCGGCTTGAGAATAAAGGTAGGGTGGATGCCCCTGCTTTATTGATGATTGGATCATGTGGGAGAAATGATAATGAAAATGCAATGATGTGTATGATGCATGCATGACTATGAATGGAATGATTGTTTCCAAGGTACCGGGGGTGGATGGAGAACTGCCTTTGTGGAAAGGTCATAGCTTGAAGGATAGCCCTTGTGAAGGTGCGGTGTTTAGTTTGACTCCTCGACACTTATCTTGATATTTGACACTTGATTTAAGATGAAGAAAAGAATTGTTACTAGCTTGCCCCAGCTTGCATGATCTCTTTGAGATAGAATTCTGATGATGCTTGAATCATGGAGGTTGCAATGGTCTGCCTCAGTGTTGATCATGGAATGTATGCCCCAGATTGAAATGAACTATTCCACCAGATGGATGCTTCAGATATTTGCTTGGTGGGTGACCAACCTTTACCTTTGTAAGATTACTCGATGGCGTTTCAATGTTGAACTTTCCTTGGTATCAAGTACTTATTTTCATATTAGAGACAATTCTGTTTTTTGAAAAAGATAATGAGAATGCAATGCGCATGTTAATCTCACAGGAAAAGTTTTTTATTTGTCAAAATGTTGTACTGATACTAACACAAATGACACAGCAACATTAGGAGTCAGTTTGACATGATTTTACAGTTTGTATGCTTTCGGAACGAACCCTACTTCAATTAGGACTTTTGAGGGTTGTAACATGGCCGGGTTCACGGTTTGAGAAACAAAGGATAAAGGCTCAAGTTCTACTTAACCCACCCCTTCTTCGTGATGTTCTCCAGTCCTACGTTCAGTTAGTTCGACACGAGTATTCACCTTTCAGGAAGGATTGTGATGGATGAGGATCTTTTATGGCTTTGATGGAGGTGGCAGCCATCCTTTGGCACTTTTGTTGATGGTCACAACAACTTGTCCCTTGGAGGATTCTTCTTTTGCTTTTGTCTTTTCTATCCCTAACTTTTGCCTGGACAAAAAGTTTCTTTTGATTTTGGATTTCGTTGTCCAGCGGGATATGCCCTAATTTTTGCCTAAGTCATATGCTTCAAAGCTTTTCTTTTCTTTTTGACTTAGCGGGCTATTGTTTCTTTTCTTTTTTTCACGATTCATAACTTTCTTTTCATTCTTTTTGTCTCGTTCGGGAACAAGTTGTATGACTTTTGTGATTGACTTGATGGAAAGGTAGTGACTGCCTTATTCTCAGTGAGTGAGAGACATCCATTGTGGATTGTGCTCTTCTTCTTTGTTGTGAGATATGAGATATGATTGATCCTCTGAGGAGATACCTGAAAGTTGAGCGCTCGGTCGCACTATCTGAAGGCTACCCTGCCCCTGGTTAAGATTGAGGGTTTTTGTATTTTTTTGAAAAGAGACTACTACTCCTTAGGCTCAAAGGGGTTTACGAAGGTTTCACTCCCTTATAACTCCGGTGTTTAGGAATTGAAACAATGCCTGTACATCGTCAGCAGGATCTTTGTTCCAAAAGCATACAATCAGTGATTCATGTGTTTTTGCTTTTCATCATTCTCCTTTTTTAATTGCTTAAGACAAATGAGTTGAATATCAATGAACATAATGGCAAAGATGAAATGATTTGAGAAAAGCATGTATATTGCATTATTTTTATTTATTCAAACAGAATGAGTTTCTTACAATGAATAGTACTTGATAACAACAAAAGTAATACAGTTGAAAATACTAAAGAAATCTATACAATGGCAAGCTTGGCCTTATTCTGATGCAAATGAGATGTTCTCTGACAAACACAAAGTCTCCAGGCTCCTTTGGTGGAAGGTGCCCCCTTTAGGGGGCGTGGAGTCTTCTGATGGTAGCTTAATCTTATTTGTAATTCCCCATGATTCTTTGTTGGTGAGCTCTTGTCAGATATTGGCGTCGAGGAATCGTCTTGTCTGATCTGATGGAGAGGAAGAGTGGTAAGAGTCTTGATAACCATGGATGCACATGCATGAATGCAAAAATGTTAATGAAGATGCAAAATGTATCATAAATCAGGATCAAGGATCAAGGCCTCTCGGATAACAATTAACAACTTCTCATGGTCAATAATATATGGTCGAATCCTCCAGATTCAGAGGTTCGACGTTGCTCTCTGGATAAATAGCTTGTGCATAAGTCAAAGATGGTCGAACCCTCCAGATTCAGAGGTTCGACGTCGATTCTGATAGATAACTGATGTAGAACTTCTGTATAAGTCAAATGTCCCAGGATCAAAGGTTCGACGTCTTTTATTGAATAGCAGAAATCCGGGTATGATGGAGGTCAAGTTTCCTGTCCCACCCCAATCTCACGGGTATGTAGTCTAGACACGGACAAGTGGTCCCTAATGGTCACCAGGGTCTACAGTTCCTATGGGGTACAAAGTGTTTGAGGCAACAAGCGTGCCAGACACAGTGTTTCATGAAAGAACCTCGCCCAGTTGTGGTACCCCATGTCAAGCTCGATCGTAGCAAGGGCTACGGGAGTCGACATGAGCATCCACGCTAATCCTATGTGTCACTGGCCTGGGTAGTGGGCATTTTACCTCATACAAACCCCCCACCTGCAAAACAGAACAGAAGACCCCAGGGAACACAAAATATAATCCATATGCATGATGTGCAAACAGAAATAAACATGATATGCAGGCAAAGAATAAGCATGCAAACATATATACAAGGTATAGACATAAAACAAGTAAACACCCAGTAAATAAACAAACAAACGCAGGCTAGGATCGACTCGCTAAGAATGGACCCGCAATAGGTCTAGCAACATCCCCAGCAGAGTCGCCAGCTGTCGCACGCTCGCGAAATATGAACAACAGAGTCGCCACCAATATATTTATCCCAAAGAGGGAAAGGAATATCAGGAAACCTAAGATGAATAAGAACGAGGTCTTTCGACCAGAGGTAGGGTACGGAAGTCGGTTACGCAAGGGGAAGGTATTAGCACCCCTCACGCCCATCGTACTCGATGGTATCCACCTATGTTTGTTGCTATCTAAAGGGTGTGTACTATAGCTTAATTACTAAGGGAATGCATGCATATGAAAGAAAAGAAACACGGGGAAAATAAGGTTATAAATAGTTGTGCTCGTTCAAGCCCCGCGACTTGATGCCTACGTATCCTTTTCAGGAATCAGAGCGCCGTAGTTCGACTCCATAGTTTTTGTTTGTTTTGTGTTTTTTAGTGAACGACGTTACATTCGCACTCCGCTGCTCGACCTCTGGAGTCTTAAGCTGGGAATGGAGCGGAAATAACGTGTCCGATTAGGAGAAAGAATGCCCTGAAGGCAAGAGAAAGAATGCCTCGGAGGCAAGAGAAAGAATGTGAGCGTTTCGAGGAAATCCCTTAAGCAAGGGAGACTCGAGTTACTCTTTGGTTTGTGTCTTTTAGGAATTGGGAACTTACGCCTGAATGGAACCCTTAAGCAAGGGAGATTCAAGCTCTCGGATGATTCCCTTAAGCAAGGGAGATCCAAGTGTCCATTCCCTTTTTCATTAAGCCAAAAGTTGATTAGTCATTTTTTATGAGGTGTTCTTGGTGTTTTTTATGGGAAATTAGTCAAGTAATTGTTAAGTATTTTGAAGTTGAAAGAAAA
Organism: Vicia villosa; assembly: GCF_029867415.1. Lineage (NCBI taxonomy): Eukaryota > Viridiplantae > Streptophyta > Magnoliopsida > Fabales > Fabaceae > Vicia > Vicia villosa. Next base: position 112,441,384 of record NC_081185.1, read on the forward strand.
AGGAATGCAAAAGGGATCTAGTCCTAATTACTACATTCTATGTTGTTGTAAGGATATTCTAAGGGAAAAATAGGGAGGAAAAAGCAATTAAATGGAGAAAAAAACAATATTAAAGATCAAGGGCATTTTAGACATTTCACATATATGGAAAATATTCACAAAGAAAGAAAATTAAATCTGAACTATTTGTGAAAATATATTCATGAACTATCTCATTTTTATTTCATGCAAGGGATACTAATTTGAAAAAAAACTAGTTGGTAGGAAAATTATTTTTATTATTTTTTATCTAAAAGAAAAAAAAACAATTAATCAATCAAAGAGAATAAAAGAAAAAAAAAACTATTTTTATTACCTAGTTTGGTGAGGGAGGAGAGAGAGTAGAGTTTGAACGTTTCAAGTGGCACCCTTAAGCAAGGGAGACTCAAGTTGTTCCTCTCTTTCTTTTTTTTCCTTTTATGTGAATGTATGTGCTTCTATTTATATTGCCAATGATTGGATTGTGATTTGGATTCTTGAATGTGGGACTTGAAAAATGTAGTTTGCAACACACCTTTTCCATTTCTCCAATGTGGGACTTGCACCATCACTTTTTTTTATTTTTTCAATGTGGGACTCTAACTTGTGTTGTATGTTGCAATTGCTCTTTTTCTTCATGCTATGGTGCTCACTTTAGACACTTATATCTCAAGCCATGGGTGGTCAAATGATGCAAGAATGGTGTCATATCAAAGAGGGCATGGGATAGAACAAGATTGGTGTTGAAAATATCTCAAGATAAGGCTTAGAAATATGAGAAAAATGGCCTTGAACTCATGCAACCATCACTGCACACGCCCAGCAGCATGCAGTCCCGTGCGTATGGCCAAATTGTGACTCTGCGAGGGTGGTACTTTGAGCCTCTCTATCTCGATCAATACATGTCCAAAATCAGTGATACTGGTCTCATTGGATAGAGGACATGGCAAAGAATAGTTTAGAACTGGGCTTGTTTAAGATAGAGACTTGTGGAGGGAGAAAGAGGCCTTGACATTTGGCCCGCCACGTGTTTGCTGAAATGCGTTGCGTGCCCAGAATTCTGTGTCATGGCTGCCTGCAGAGTTTGGTCAGGGTTGGGGCACCACTTTGAAGGCTTTTATCTCACTAAATATTTGTCCAATTGTCCCAATTCTTGTTGCAATGGATAGAGGAGATGGCAAGGAAGAGATTTATACCAAGTTTGCATTCATAGCACTTCTGTAGAGCTCTAAAAATGGCTGGAGATTTGGCACGCCATGTGTTTGTTAACCGGGTCATGACCTACCTTGTGACCTGGATTGTGCCTTGATTTAAATGAGTTTTCAGAAACTTCACACCACTTCAACTCTTCATACAAGCTTCAAATAAAAAAGTGTCAAACTACAAAGTTGTTCTCCTCTATGAGAGGAACAACTTTGATGTTGGAAATTTCTCCGAAAAATGCCGTTTGCCACGTGTAATTCAGTGCTGAAGTGGACTGCCCAACAAGATTCGAAACACCCAAAATTTTTCTAAGTGTTGAAAATTGTCTTTTTTGTCATTTTTTCTATTTTTGGCAGCTTTTTGTCAAACTCCCGATTTTATCCATTCTTTGACTTTTCTTGCCCGATTTTCCACCAACAGTCAATATTTGAATAATTCCTCTGATTTTGACCCAAAAGTCAACTGTTCCGATTTTTCCGACTATTGATGAAATTCCCGATTAAACCTCTTCCAATCGAATCCAGTCAAACAAACCCCTCCACAAGGTCAGCATGAGAAGTTTTCCACACATAAGAGCCATTCCCGATTAAATGTTGACCAGAAAGTCAACTGGTTGACTTTGGTCAAAGAAACCCTGATTTAACGAACCAGATGATTTGCAAGCTTGCACTCTTCAATCAATGTCCTGATTCGAAGCAGAGAGACACCCCAATCTAGGAGGACTTCAATGAACATAGAGCCACATGATTATACCTCAGTCTTCCTTGTTCTCTGATCAAACTTCTTTGCAATAGAGCTCTTTCTTTGTTAGCCTTTTGAATAGTACCAATGACATGAATGCATGAATGTGAGTTATGACCTAAGTAATGTATGTACATGAACCATGAGCCATATGAGTAGGATAGGACAAATTTGGGGTATGACAACCTTGTCATGAATGAAGTTTTGAATCACATGCTTCAGCGGTCTCCCATCCTTTACATCGTGCTCAGGATTGTTCGAATAATAAGCACATCTCGCATTTGTAATTGTGCTCAGGAATAAGAGTGCCTTCAATTTTTCTTGCACCTTGGCTGATTTCAGAGTCACAGTTTGAGATCGAATGTTCTGAGCCTGAAGGTGTTTGACTGATTGCTCGAAATAAATTTGGGCTGAAGTAAACAGCGAGAGAGGAGGAGATACCTGTTGTGAGAAAACCTGTTATGCGATGTTATGAATGCAAATGCAATGTTTTCAAGGATCTTTAGGATTTTAGTTAGAAACATAAGAAAGTGATTTGGTCGCGTCTTTGTCTAAAGAATTCTGACTTTTGTCTTTGAACGTCCTTCTTTGAGAATCAAGCCCACCATATCAAGTGGGTCATCGCCTCTGATTCAGGATATCTCTGAATTTGAAGGTACATGGCTAGAGGAAAATAAATCCTGTAACTCGGTGAACTGACTTTTTATCGATCGAAATGTCGCGGTTAAGCATGAGTCGCCACCGACTTTTATTTTATCCAAACAAATTCAGAAAGGCTAAAAGAAACAGAAAAAAACCTTTTAAAGAAATCTAAGTTCGGGGGGTAATTTATGCAAAGGGAAGGTGTAAGGCACCCTTTGCATCCATGGTTTTCCATGGGCTCTTAATTGCTTTGCTTGCTCGTTTTCAGAAAATGTAGATGAAAGAGGAAAAATGGACTTTAGCTCGTAAATGAGCGTAGCCAGCTTTTGAAGAATTTTGAGAAAGAATATAGAAAATAGAGCATGGCAAGGCAATTAGGGGCAATTACCTTAAACTCAGATGATAGGTCTCTTTTTAGCCTTTCAGAATGAAAGAGTCTATCCTTGCCATAAGAGGGCAGGAAGCCTTTCGTTTGGAGATTGGAGGGTCATCGCGTTATCATTCGCCCTAAGACTGACTCATGCCATAGAGAGGCAGGTAGTCTAAGAGGAAGAATCCAGAATAGCCTTTCGTAGACAACCAGAAGATACCTCAGCCTTTTTCGTAGGCAACTTCCGAGGGTCGAGGTCATGTTAGTGTATCGAAGGCAGCATCATTAGGGACCATGACATTTAATCGAGGCAACATGGCTGAGGTATCCTCGTATTCGAGGGACTGACTATTCTACAAAAAATACACAAGGCAAAGGCAACAGGCAACAGGCAACAGGCAACAGAGAGGGTTACCCAAAAGTGTGCGTGTGTGCACCAATCACGTGATTCAATTCGGAATATATTATCTTATAATTAAATGGCTCTAATTCAGTTCAAGATTGCACTCCCTAAATTATTAACCACGCAATTTAAATAATATAATCACACAAATACGGGGGAGGGAAATTGTAACCAGCGGATCCCTTAATAGGGTTTGATATAAGTAATAATAAAAGCAGAAAACATTAGGGTTAGGGTTTAGGGTTACCAACACTCGTAGCTTTGGCGGTCGACAAACCCTGAAAATTGAAAAGAAAGAATAAACAGAAAAAGGGTGAGTGCATTATTTGTTCAGAGACAATTAGGGTTAACCCTAAAAATGAAAATAATAATAAAAGAAAAAGGGTAAAAGAAACTTAGCTTCGTGTTTTTGAAGGTTGATAATTGGATGTAGCCTGAAGCATTGGCTCTGACCATTGAAACATTGACAATAGAAAAAGAAGTGTATGGACACTTCATTGGCTTTTGAAGTTAGACCTTAATTTATTTTAGGGTTAATACCTATTTTCACCCCTGCCATATGGGGTTGATTTGAAAAATCCCCCTGCAAAAAAAAAAGTTGCAAGATTTCCCCTAACAATTGAAGATTCTCTCGTTTTAAACCCTGTAAAAATTTTATTTTGAAAACCAACCTTGCCACTTGAAAGACTCTATCATTTTGAACCCTGTAAATTATTATTTTTAGTAAAACCATGGGTTAAAACCTATTTTGCCCCCTGCCATATAGGGCGCATTTGAAAAACCCCCCTGCAAAAAAAAAAAGTTGCAAGAATTCCCCTAACATTTGAAGATTCTCTCGTTTTAAACCTTGTAAAATTTTTGATTTTAAAACCAACCTTGCCATTTGAAGATTCACTCATTTTAAACCTTATAATCTTGTAGATTATGTCATTTTAAACCCTCTGGAATATGACAGGAAAGGTTGGTTTTACTAAAAATAATAATTTACAGGGTTCAAAATGATAAAGTCTTTCAAGTGGCAAGGTTTATTTTCAAAATAAATTTTTTACAGGGTTTAAAACGAGAGAATCTTCAATTGTTAGGGGAATTCTTGCAACTTTTTTTTTTTCAGGGGGTTTTTCAAATGCGCCCTATATGGCAGGGGGCAAAATAGGTATTAACCCTAAAACCATCCTTGTCTGTCATATTCCAGAGGGTTTAAAATGACATAATCTACAAGATTATAAGGTTTAAAATGAGTGAATCTTCAAATGACAAGGTTGGTTTTATAAACCAAAATTTTACAAGGTTTAAAACGAGAGAATCTTCAAATGTTAGGGGAATTCTTGCAACTTTTATTTTTGCAGGGGGGTTTTTCAAATCAACCCCATATGGCATGGGTGAAAATAGGTATTAACCCTTTATTTTATAAGGCAAAAATAAATGAGTAAATAAATAATAATAAAAATCAGGGAACTTAGCTTTTGATTTGATCTGATATGGTTTGGAGTCGGAGAAAACCCTGGTGCGTCGTCGAATTTTAAAGGCTCACCATGGAACTGCAGGCTCTAAAGCGTTGGATTAATCCATGCATGCGTGCGCAAGCTATGAATGTTCACAACATAGTTCAATGCTCACGATGGTAGTACCTCGCAAAAACAAAAAAAATGTTAGTAATCATGATGATGAGAAAATAGAGCAAATAAGAGTAAAAAATTATTTATAAGCAATTTAACAGCTAATATTAAATTTGTAAGCAATTTAACAACTAATATTAAATTTTGAGAAGTACAATTAAAACAAATTATATATATATATATATATATATATATATATATATATATATATATATATATATATATATATATATATATATATATATATATATATATATATATATATATATATATATATATATATATATATATATATATATAGGGGACGACTCAAGTGAGAACACTTGGTTATTATGAGAAATGAGAATAACGAATCACGACCATTAAATTTTGATTTTGTTGATTTTAATGGACTGGATTGGTTTCTCTTTCTATGATCCTTAGTATTTATTTTAAATCAACATAGAAAGAGAAACCAATCCAATCCATTAAAATCAACAAAATCAAAATTTAATGGTCGTGATTCATTGTTCTCATTTCTCATAATAACCAAGTGTTCTCACTTGAGTCGTCCCCTATATATATATATATATATATATATATATATATATATATATATATATATTTGTATTTTTTTTTATTTCTAATGTTTTTTGTTGTTCTTGTAATTCTAATGTAACAAAAATCAATTAATTATAATGGCTAACTAATTAACACAAATAAAATTAACTAAAGGAATAAATTAAACCAACTAAAGAAACTAAGGGGTGTTATATTATAATAGAGGTGTTAGTTGCTGTGTACCCAAAATTAATGAAGACCTAAAGCCCGTGTAAAATCTAATAACAATTAATTAAGAAAAACAAGGGGTAAAATTGATAGTAATAATTACAAACAGCAAAAATAAAAATAAAAAAAACTAATAGTAAATGCAATTAGAATAGAGACGGTACCTTTGTATATGCAAATTTTTTTTTTTGATGTGAACCAAATTTCATTAACTGGAAACAGGCAATACAGATGAAACAGGGTCTCCATCAGGGACACCCCCTAACCAAGTTCTAGACCCAAGATGTTTACCCCATCTAACCAAGTTGTGGGCATCAATATTACAATTTCTGTTAATAAACATAATAGAAGAAACAGTAAAACTCTTAAGCAGCTCCCGGCAATCCGCCGCAATAGGTTCAATTACCGCAAACTTTTGGATGTCATTAATGCAGTCCACCACCATCATCGCATCAGACTGAACCAGAACCTTCTCAACCTTCAAATCTCTTACCAGCCGAAGGCCCCAACGGATAGCTAAGATCTCCGCGACCGCTGGTTCCACTGTGATCAGTTCTTTGCTGCAGGCTGCAAGAGAAACACCTTGATGAAGCTTCCTGAACACGCAACCAAAAGCTGCAGAACCATCCGTAAACACTCCAGCATCAATCTGAACAATCTGTATATGCAATTTGACTTTCAAAGTTTGAAGAAAAATCAATCATCCACTTATATGTCACCATGTGTTATCGTTAATGATAATAGAAAAAAATAAAAATAAACAATTGGTATCAACATTTCAGATGGCAGAAGAAACATTTTCCTTTCTTCCCCTCACAATTCCTCTTCTCTTCTATCAGTATATCTCCAACAAAACTCAAAATTACTCAAACACACATGTTTCAAATTGATGAAAAATCACAAAAAAAATAATTGCTTTACCTCTTTATTATCCATACGGTGGCTACGGAGAGATCTCCGGCGAGATCGCGTGAGGGCGGCGATGGACGGAGGGAAGTCACGCGATTGGCGATTGGGGGAAAGCTTCGCCGGAGGCGTGCGACGGTCCGATTCGGTGGCGGTGCTACAGTCGTTGACGCGGTGGTCGCGGAGCGGGGGCGGCCGAATTCCGGTAATGGTTCATCGGAAGTTCGTCGTTTGCATTAGAGGAGGACAGGTTCATGGCTTTGGGGCTTCGATTCTTCTTCTTCTCTTGATTTCGTCTATCATGTGATTGTTGTAACAAGTTGTTTGTGGATGATCTTGTTCAACAGGTTTTGCAAGCTTTTTTGCCGCTATTTCAATCTCCAGCTTTTCATCAACGGAGGGGCGGTTGTTGTTCACCGGAATTGTGTCTCATTCTAGATCTGCTTTATTTTTTTCTTATCCTCTTCTTTATTATTTACCTGTAAGCAAAACTAAGGAAACAACAGAAAAAAAATGTTAGAGCGTGAAATTTGTGATACCAAGTGATGGATGAATGTTGGAATTTTGGTATATGCAAGTTTTGTATTGAAGTTTTAGTGAGGCTAAAGGGGTGAAGGTTCACATGAGAATTTGGCATGAATAATATGTGGTTAATGTGTTAATATGGTGATAGTATTGTGTTTCCAGAGAACACAAAACGTGAGGGGGGAGTTCTGTTAGTCTTGGTGGACGGAAAGTGCAGGTTAGAAAATACTCTGCTTTGTACGTCGGAAAGAGGTTGGAAATTGGGGTAAAAAAATAAGGATTCAATTCTTCCTCCCCTTGTACCGTGTGTAGGTTTTCTTTTTATAGTTTTAGGGTTTTCTAATGTGCAATTTGGGCCTCACCCAAAAATGGATAATGGACCTTTAGATATTCCTTTGATAATTGTACCTATAAAATAAAAGGACAAAAATAATAGTATGATAAATTAACATGATTTAATAGTTTTAATTTAAAATTCAACCTTCATTAAAATTGAATTAAATATTAAAACTGTAAATCTAAAGAATTAGTGAAATAAACATTTAAAGCTATTAAATCGTACAGTAGAATTGAAATACGTAAAATGAATATATGCATGAATTTTTTTTTCCGAATGAACGCAAACATATGTTAATGTCCTAATGGAAAGATGCACGTGAATGCGAAGTTTCAGCCACTAAAAGTATAATCAAGAGGGCAAATTTTGGGGTATGACAGCTGCCCCTGTTCAATCTTCTTATATCTGAAGATTTAGACTGGCATGTGTGCCTGTCGGAATTTGAAGGTAGAAGAGGATTGAACACTAGAATACCCAGGAATTTGCCCTAGCTGATGAGGAAGGGACTTTTGTCGGAGATGGGCTTGAAGATGCCATCCAGGTGCATGATGGGGATGGGCTTAAAGATGCCATCCAGTTGAGCATGCATTAGATTATGTTTGAAGTGTTTGAGAAGTAGTTGTTTGAGTGTTGATCGTGTCATTACTGTTCGTAGTAGACGAATTAGATCTTTGAGAGTTGATCGTGTCAGTACCGTTCGTAATACCTGAATTAGATCTCGAAAAGATGATCGTGTCTACACCATTCGTGATGATAGAATTAGATCTCTTGTCGTGTCAGCACCGTTCATAGTAACTGAATTAGACTTGGGAAGGATGATTATTTCCGAACTATCTCTGGAGAATATCTGGAACTAAGTATCAGAATTAAATCTCCGTCTTGATTATTTCTGAACTATCTCTGGAGGAAACCCAAAATTAAGTATCAGAATTAAATCTCCGTCTTGATTATTTCTGAACTATCTCTGGAGGAAACCCAAAATTAAGTATCAGAATTAAATCTTCGTCTTGATTATTTCTGAACTATCTCTGGAGGAAACCCAAAATTAAGTATCAGAATTAAATCTTCGTCTTGATTATTTCTGAACTATCTCTGGAGGAAACCCAAAATTAAGTATCAGAATTAAATCTTCGTCTTGATTATTTCTGAACTATCTCTGGAGGAAACCCAAAATTAAGTATCAGAATTAAATCTTCGTCTTGATTATTTCTGAACTATCTCTGGAGGAAACCCAAAATTAAGTATCAGAATTAAATCTTCGTCTTGATTATTTCTGAACTATCTCTGGAGGAAACCCAAAATTAAGTATCAAAATTAAATCTTCGTCTTGATTATTTCTGAAATATCTCTGGAGGAAATCCAAAATTAGGTGTCAGAACTAAATCTCTGTCTTGAATGAGTGTCAGAATTAAATCGTTGACTTGATTATATTTGCACTATATCTAGAAGATGCATAAGTAGACTGCAAAAGAAACATTAGTTTTATGCAATGTCGTGATGCATGCATTGTAATTTTTTGAAATGAATGAGAGTGTTATGCATATGTAATGAGACGTATATATGTTATGAATTAGCTATGATATATGATGTATGAACATGAGTTATGCTATTTTAAAGTATCTTGATTGAGAAAATAAATCTCTAGGTCGTTGCGACCCTGATGCCTGATTTTGTTTTGAAGATACACAGCTGGGGATTTATGATTTCTGCTTGGGGATGATCTGTAACTTGATATACCCTGACTGGGGATTAGAGATACTAACAACCATGTTTGGAGTAGAGAAGCAGGTCGGGTAACAGACGATGTCAAAGATGTGCACTCTATTGAGGAGCTATGTCTTTGTCGGGACGAGAGCATCTGAAGATATCTTCTTAAGGATTGCTCTGTGGGGATATGATATTGTGAAGTCAAGAAGGCATGGATGCCCTGAAGATTGCCCCCAGCATTATAGTAACTACCATTCCTGGATTCGTATTGATTGGGAGACACCGATAAATATTGATCGAAGCGTTGAACATGCCTTGTGTACTTTGCCCCCAACTAGTAGGAACTTTGGAAAGATTCGCCTCGCGAGGACTTTATGAGATGTGCACTATGGGCGATATGCCCCTAGTAATTACAAACTTTAGGATGATGCCCCTGACTGATCGAGCGATGGCTTCAGACCCACTTGGGTTCATGCCCCTAATTGTTTGGCTTTTGAGAGATTTTTGGAATCTTGACTTGATTGCCCCCGATTGATCTGGGCAAAACGTGTCATGCCCCTTGTATACGTAGGGGACATTGCTTCTCGGAGTAATCTTATCTGTCAGGATAACTTTCAGTCATTAATTGTACCCTGTGCAAGTTCTTTCTGATGCTAACATTTGAAATTATGTAGCAGAATATGTTTAATAATGAATTCATGAGATGCAATGCATACGTTTGTCTTGAGTTTTTTAAAAAAACATTAAAACTGGAGATGTAAAAGCATGACATTTGTAAAAAACATGATATTCATAACAATGTGATGTTTGTAGAAATGTGATATCCACTCGACATTTGTGGTAAACCTTAAGGAGTCAGGATACCCTTTTGGTGACAGTATGCTTTCGAACTAACCATGCTTCAATTAGGACTTTCAAGGGTTGTAACGTGGCTCAGTTCATGGTTTAAGAAACAAAGGATAAAGGCTCAAAGTTTATTTGTACCCGCCCCTCTTCGTGATGATCTTCAGTCCTAAGCTCAGTCAATTCAGCTTATGCATTCAGGTTCCAAGAGACTTTTGGATTTGCACCTTTGATAATGATGATGGTTCACAAGCAAAGAGAACTTTTGAGATGGCAGTCACTTCTTCCTTTTGGTAGTCACAACATTGTGTTGTTCAGGAATTTATTGACTTCTCTTCTTTCATTTTTTGATATCCCTAACTTTTGCCTAAACTGTCTATTTTGAGCTTACAGTCAGCGGGATGCCTTGATTTTTTGCCAAAGTCATCTTTTTGACTTTTGACTTAGCAGGCTTTTCTTCGTATATATGTTTTTTCATTTTTTTTTCTTTCTGAAAGATATTGACTGCCTTACTTAATGATTGATGAACCATCATTGGATTTTGATTGACTTCTCCAACGCTTCTTTGATGTGTGCGGATGAACGCTTGTGATTGAAACCTTTGTTGAAAGGTGTACTGAATGATTATCTTAAAATAGAATGCACAACTAAATTAACTGAGAACTACCCTGCCCCGGGTTATGATCAAGGGTTTTGATTAGTACAAGAAAGAGACTTCCACTTCTTAGGCTCAAAGGGGTTGACGAGGGATTAACATCCTTATATCTCCACTGTTTAGGAATTGAAACAATGCCTGTACATCGTCAGCATAGTCCGCTCAAAAGCATACTGTATGAGGTTGCGGTATCGCTTTTGTCATCCTCCCTTAAAAGGCTTACAGTTTAGAAGGAGTTAAATATCAAAAAACACATGCAAAGTAAAGACATAATTTAAAATGAGTGATAGCGAAATAATTAATCCAAGACAAGCATATGCAATGCACTGATGATGATTATTAAAATAGATAATGTCTATCATAAGTCGAATGTTTAAACAAACAGAAAAGAAACTTGCAAATGAAAGTAGATCTAATGATCCAAAAGTTCGTCCGTCTAGACGTCAATCGGTCTTGTCATGACTAGGCATAGGGGCGGAGATCACCATAGGAGTTTTCATGAGGGTTGAATTTGATTTCCCCGTCATCAATCAGATCTTGAATCTTATTCTCCGACGTCTAGCAATTGTTTGTGCAATATCTAGGAATGTTGGAATGGTGCGCGCACCTCGCGTTGAGTTCATAGCCAGGAGTGGAGGTGTTAAAATTCTTAACAGGGTCCCTCAGAGTAATCAATTCGATCTTCAACAGATGTTGTAATGCTTGAGACAATGACATATTGATCTTGGTGAATTGACGCTTAGGTACGTCTGGCTTTCGTCGTTGTTGTAGAACTGCTTCAACAGATAGGTTGCGTTCATTACGACCTTTATAGCATTAGCCCTATGAGGCTTCTCAGGTGAGTTGAAGTCAATGATCTTGTCGTTAATTAAGTCCTGAATCCCATGCTCGAATGGTCCACAATCTTCGATATCATGGCTAGTACTGTTCGAATGACCAGCACATCTTGCATTGTATTTGTACCTAGGAGTAGGGTTGGCGGAAACTGAATACGGAGGCAATAGAATTATCAAGCTCCGATTGAGAAATGGTTGTAGAACTTGGGACAGCGGCATGTGCCATGAAATAAGCTTTGCCGCGTATGCTGATCCTCTTTCTTCTGGGTTAACAAGGTTTTTTCAATTCGTCTTACCCCTTGACCAAGTTCAGAATTAAAACTTGGAATCGGATATTCTGAGCCTGAAGATTTTTGACTAACTGCTCGAGATCCACTTGTGCTGAAATAAACAGCGAGTAGGTGAGAAACCTGTGGTGGAAACCTGTGATGCAATGTTATGAATGCAGATGCAATTATTTTCAAGGATCTCTGGAAATTTAGTTAGCAAAGTTTAAAAAATGATTTGGTCGCTTCTTTGTTTGAAGAACTCTGACTTTTGTCTTTGAACGTCTTTCTTTGAGAATCAAGCTCACCATATCCAGTGGGTCATAGCCTCTGATTCGAGAACTTCTGAATTTGAAGGTACATGGCTAGAGGAAAATAAATCCTCTCGCCCCTCGATAGGTACAGCGTCTCTGAATTGGAAGGTATGTGGCGAGAGGAAAGTAAATCCTCTTTCCCCTTGATAAGAGTTCAGTCCTTGATAAGAGCACCTGAAATTGTGCGCCCTAAATTCCTAAGATCCTTGAAAGGGTTAGTAAACATGCAATGTTATGAGGTCATGATGTCATGAATGTTATGCAGTGCATTAGGCATAGCGTGAGATAGTAAGGACAAACAAGTCCTTTTGACAAAACCTGCAAGGAAACGAAGGTTAGTAGCAAACGCAGGCAAGTCACGCAAGTCACACAAGTCACACAATTTTTGGATTAAGGCTTGCATGGGGTCTGATCAGATGTCCTTCCCAAGGGTATTTCTATGGATAAGGATATTTCAGCAACAGGTTCTATAAGTTATCCAGAATTGTCAGCCCTTCTAAAGCACCCTCGAACATGATGCATTCGCACCATGCAATGATACTTTGAGAAAGGACATATCTGAATTGTAGCATCGGGTAGCGACTAGTTCTTAACATTTGTCAAGAGTAGTCCCCCCACTACGTTCCTAAAGGCCATGATGGGTTAAGGGTAACTAAAGGTCCTTGAGCTCCGGCGCACCCACAGACACATACATAGACCTCCCTCATTTGAGAAAGGTGTGCATATGCTATGGAGTCCTAACTCAAGTGTGAACTTCATATTGACTCATCTCCCACATATGTGAAGGAGGTCGCCATGACTATGCCACTCCTAATCTTAAGTGTACTTGAATCCGGGTGTAGGATTCGTCCTTCAGTTAATTCTCAAAATGCCCCTGAAAAATAAAACAAACAAAGCAAACAATAGAAAACATTTAAAGTGAATCCTAAACTTTTAAGGTAACCCCTCTTTTATCAAATTTAAATCCCCAGCAGAGTCGCCAGTTCTGTAACTCGGTGAACTGACTTTTTATCGATCGAAATGTCGCGGTTAAGCATGAGTCGCCACCGACTTTTATTTTATCCAAACAAATTCAGAAAGGCTAAAAGAAACAGAAAAAAACCTTTTAAAGAAATCTAAGTTCGGGGGGTAATTTATGCAAAGGGAAGGTGTAAGGCACCCTTTGCATCCATGGTTTTCCATGGGCTCTTAATTGCTTTGCTTGCTCGTTTTCAGAAAATGTAGATGAAAGAGGAAAAATGGACTTTAGCTCGTAAATGAGCGTAGCCAGCTTTTGAAGAATTTTGAGAAAGAATATAGAAAATAGAGCATGGCAAGGCAATTAGGGGCAATTACCTTAAACTCAGATGATAGGTCTCTTTTTAGCCTTTCAGAATGAAAGGGTCTATCCTTGCCATAAGAGGGCAGGAAGCCTTTCGTTTGGAGATTGGAGGGTCATCGCGTTATCATTCGCCCTAAGACTGACCCATGCCATAGAGAGGCAGGTAGTCTAAGAGGAAGGATCCAGAATAGCCTTTCGTAGGCAACCAGAAGATACCTCAGCCTTTTTCGTAGGCAACTTCCGAGGGTCAAGGTCATGTTAGTGTATCGAAGGCAGCATCATTAGGGACCATGACCTTTAATCGAGGCAACATGGCTGAGATATCCTCGTATTCGAGGGACCGACTATTCTGCAAAAAATACACAAGGCAAAGGCAACAGGCAACAGGCAACAGGCAACAGAGAGGGTTACCCAAAAGTGTGCGTGTGTGCACCAATCACGTGATTCAATTCGGAATATATTATCTTATAATTAAATGGCTCTAATTCAGTTAAAGATTGCACTCCCTAAATTATTAACCACGCAATTTAAATAATATAATCACACAAATACGGGGGAGGGAAATTGTAACCAGCGGATCCCTTAATAGGGTTTGATATAAGTAATAATAAAAGCAGAAAACATTAGGGTTAGGGTTTAGGGTTACCAACACTCGTAGCTTTGGCGGTCGACAAACCCTGAAAATTGAAAAGAAAGAATAAACAGAAAAAGGGTGAGTGCATTATTTGTTCAGAGACAATTAGGGTTAACCCTAAAAATGAAAATAATAATAAAAGAAAAAGGGTAAAAGAAACTTAGCTTCGTGTTTTTGAAGGTTGATAATTGGAGGTAGCCTGAAGCATTGGCTCTGACCATTGAAACATTGACAATAGAAAAAGAAGTGTATGGACACTTCATTGGCTTTTGAAGTTAGACCTTAATTTATTTTATAAGGCAAAAATAAATGAGTAAATAAATAATAATAAAAATCAGGGAACTTAGCTTTTGATTTGATCTGATATGGTTTGGAGTCGGAGGAAACCCTGGTGCGTCGTCGAATTTTAAAGGCTCACCATGGAACTGCAGGCTCTAAAGCGTTGGATTAATCCATGCATGCATGCGCAAGCTATGAATGTTCACAACATAGTTCAATGCTCACGATGGTAGTACCTCGCAAAAACAAAAAAATGTTAGTAATCATGATGATGAGAAAATAGAGCAAATAAGAGTAAAAAATTATTTATAAGCAATTTAACAGCTAATATTAAATTTGTAAGCAATTTAACAACTAATATTAAACTTTGAGAAGTACAATTAAAACAAATTATATATATATATATATATATATATATATATATATATATATATATATATATATATATATATATATATATATATATATATATATATATATATATATATATATATTTGTATTTTTTTTTATTTCTAACGTTTTTTTTTGTTGTTGTAATTCTAATGTAACAAAAATCAATTAATTATAATGGCTAACTAATTAACACAAATAAAATTAACTAAAGGAAGAAATTAAACCAACTAAAGAAACTAAGGGGTGTTATATTATAATAGAGGTGTTAGTTGCTGTGTACCCAAAATTAATGAAGACCTAAAGCCCATGTAAAATCTAATAACAATTAATTAAGAAAAACAAGGGGTAAAATTGATAGTAATAATTACAAACAGCAAAAATAAAAATAAAAAAAACTAATAGTAAATGCAATTAGAATAGAGACGGTACCTTTGTATATGCAATTTTTTTTTTTGATGTGAACCAAATTTCATTAACTGGAAACAGGCAATACAGATGAAACAGGGTCTCCATCAGGGACACCCCCTAACCAAGTTCTAGACCCAAGATGTTTACCCCATCTAACCAAGTTGTGGGCATCAATATTACAATTTCTGTTAATAAACATAATAGAAGAAACAGTAAAACTCTTAAGCAGCTCCCGGCAATCCGCCGCAATAGGTTCAATTACCGCAAACTTTTGGATGCCATTAATGCAGTCCACCACCATCATCGCATCAGACTGAACCAGAACCTTCTCAACCTTCAAATCTCTTGCCAGCCGAAGGCCCCAACGGATAGCTAAGATCTCCGCGACCGCTGGTTCCACTGTGATCAGTTCTTTGCTGCAGGCTGCAAGAGAAACACCTTGATGAAGCTTCCTGAACACGCAGCCAAAAGCTGCAGAACCATCCGTAAACACTCCAGCATCAATCTAAACAATCTGTATATGCAATTTGACTTTCAAAGTTTGAAGAAAAATCAATCATCCACTTATATGTCACCATGTGTTATCTTTAATGATAATAGAAAAAAATAAAAATAAACAATTGGTATCAACATTTCAGATGGCAGAAGAAACATTTTCCTTTCTTCCCCTCACAATTCCTCTTCTCTTCTATCAGTATATCTCCAGCAAAACTCAAAATTACCCAAACACACATGTTTCAAATTGATGAAAAATCACAAAAAAAATAATTGCTTTACCTCTTTATTATCCATACGGTGGCTACGGAGAGATCTCCGGCGAGATCGCGTGAGGGCGGCGATGGACGGAGGGAAGTCACGCGATTGGCGATTGGGGGAAAGCTTCGCCGGAGGCGTGCGACGGTCCGATTCGGTGGCGGTGCTACAGTCGTTGACGCGGTGGTCGCGGAGCGGGGGCGGCTGAAGTCCGGTAATGGTTCATCGGAAGTTCGTCGTTTGCATCAGAGGAGGACAGGTTCATGGCTTTGGGGCTTCGATTCTTCTTCTTCTCTTGATACCAAGTGATGGATGAATGTTGGAATTTTGGTATATGCAAGTTTTGTATTGAAGTTTTAGTGAGGCTAAAGGGGTGAAGGTTCACATGAGAATTTGGCATGAATAATATGTGGTTAAGGTGTTAATATGGTGATAGTATTGTGTTTCCAGAGAACACAAAACGTGAGGGGGGAGTTTTGTTAGTCTTGGTGGACGGAAAGTGCAGGTTAGAAAATACTCTGCTTTGTAAGTCGGAAAAAGGTTGGAAATTGGGGTAAAAAAATAAGGATTCAATTCTTCCTCCCCTTGTACCGTGTGTAGGTTTTCTTTTTATAGTTTTAGGGTTTTCTAATGTGCAATTTGGGCCTCACCCAAAAATGGATAATGGACCTTTAGATATTCCTTTGATAATTGTACCTATAAAATAAAAGGACAAAAATAATAGTATGATAAATTAACATGATTTAATAGTTTTAATTTAAAATTCAACCTTCATTAAAATTGAATTAAATATTAAAACTGTAAATCTAAAGAATTAGTGAAATAAACATTTAAAGCTATTAAATCGTACAGTAGAATTGAAATACGTAAAATGAATATATGCATGAATTTTTTTTTCCGAATGAACGCAAACATATGTTAATGTCCTAATGGAAAGATGCACGTGAATGCGAAGTTTCAGCCACTAAAAGTATAATCAAGAGGACAAATTTTGGGGTATGACAAATCCCCTTGCCCCTTGATAGGTACTGAGCCTTTAAATTGGAAGGCATAAAGCCAAAGGAAAATAAATCCTTTTGCCCCTTGATAGGTGCAGTGTCTTTGAATTGGAAGGTACGTGGCCAAAGGAAAATAAATCCTCTTGCCCCTAGATGGGAATCCAGTCCTTGATAAGAGCACCTGAAATTGTGCTCCCTAAATTCCTAAGATCCTTGAAAGGGTTAGTTAAATCATGTTATGCTTATGATGTCATGATGTCGTGTGAATGCAGTGCACTAGGCGTATTGTGAGATAGTAAGGACAAGCAAGTCATTTTAACAAAATCTGCAAGGAAACGAAGGTTAGTAGCATACACAGGCAAGTCACGCCAGTCACACAAGTCACACAATTTTTGGCTTAAGGCTTCCATGGGGTCTGATCAGGGGTCCTTCCCAAGGGTATTTCTATGGATAAGGAAATTTCAGCAACGGGTTCTACAAGTTATCCAGAATTGTCAGCCTTTCTAAAGCACCCTCGGACATGATGCATTCGCATCATGCAATGATACTTTGAGAAAGGACCTATCTGAATTGTAGCATCGGGTAGCAACTAGTTCTCAACATTTGTCAAGAGTAGTCCCCCCACTACGTTCCTAAAGGCCATGATGGGTTAAAGGTAACTAAAGGTCCTTGAGCTCCGGCGCACCCATAGACACATACATAGACCCCCTCATTTGAGAAAGGTGTGCATATGCTATGGAGTCCTAACTCAAGTGTGAACTTCATATTGACTCATCTCCCACATATGTGAAAGAGGTCGCCATGACTATGCCACTCCTAATCTTAAGTGTACTCGAATCCGGGTGTAGGATTCGTCCTTCAATTAATTCCCAAGCAACCTTTAAAATAAAGCAAGCAAAGCAAACATTTAAGTGATCCTAAACTTTAAGGTAACCCCTCTTTTAGTCGAAAGCATCCCCAGCAGAGTCGCCAGTTCTGTAATACGGTGAACTGACTTTTTATCGAAATGTGCGGATAGCAAGAGTCGCCACCGACTTTTATTTTATCCAATTAGGAAAGGAAAAAAGAACAGGAAAGACCTTTGAAAGATTTTGAGTTCGGGGGGGTAGGTTATACAAAGGGAGGGTGTAAGGCACCCTTTGCATCCATGGTTATCCACAGGCTCTTAATTTCTTGGCTCACTTTGTTTTGTTTGAATTGTTTGAAAAATTTGAAGTGTCGTGTGTGAATAGTAAAAGATTTCGTTAAGGACTTTGGCTTGTAAATAAGCGTAGCCTTGTTTGAAAGTATTTGAAAAGGAGGTGTGAAAAGCATTTGAATTTGTTTGAGTATGAGCAAGCAATTGAGAACTACCTACCCTAAGTTCGTCTTTCTTGTTCTTTAAGTATTTCATTTGAAAGGGTCTATCCATACCATGAGAAGGCAGGAAGTCTTTCAATTGGATGTGCGGGTCATCGAAGGGTCATCGAGAACAATCTTTCACCAGAAGACTGTTAGAACAAGATTTGTTCTGATCAATTATCTTAGTTTTGATGATAACAATAATATGAATTTTGCTTAAGATAATATGGTACTCTAATCCATTGCAATTTCCCTTTCAGGAAATATATAAAGAGTACGCATAATTCAGCGCTCAGAAGCTTTGTCTCAAGGGTTCAGCATGCAACATCAGAACATGGTCTGGCAAGACATCAGAAGATGGTCGAAGCAGAATCAGAACATGGGTCTATGGAAGCATCAGAAGAACAAGAGAACAGAAGCACTGAAGTTCTGATGGTATCACGCTCAGAAGCACTTCAAGGTCAGAAGATCAGAAGATGCTATGCACCAAGCTGTTTGACTCTGATGATATTCAAACGTTGTATTCACAAACATCAAATCAGAAGGAAGTACAAGTGGCAAGCTACGCTGACTGACAAAAGGAACGTTAAAAGCTATTCTAGGCTACGTCAGTAGACACAGCGTGAACAAGGCTCGAGGTAGTTGACAAAAGCGTATAACATTAAATGCGATGCTGTACGGAACACGCAAAGCATTAAATGCATTCAACGGTCATCTTCTCCAACGCCTATAAATATGAAGTTCTGATGAGAAGCAAGGTTAACGATTCTGCACCAAAACAATTCAAATTAACTTGCTGAAACGCTGTTCAAATCTAAACTCAGAATCTTCATCTTCATCAAAGCTCACTACATTGCTGTTGTAATATATTAGTGAGATTAAGCTTAAACGATTAAGAGAAATATCACAGTTGTGATTATCGCTTTTTAGAAGCATTTGTAATACTCTTTGATTACATTAAGTTGTAAGGAACTAGAGTGATCGTGTGGATCAGAATACTCTAGGAAGTCTTAGGAGTGAACTAAGCAGATTGTAACTAGAGTGATCGTGTGGATCAGTAGACTCTAGAAAAGTCTTAGAGGGTATCTAAGCAGTGTTCCTGGAGTGATCAGTGTGTGATCAGAAGACTCTGGAAGACTTAGTTGCTGACTAAGTGGAAAACCATTGTAATCCGTGCGATTAGTGGATTAAATCCTCAGTTGAGGTAAATCATCTCTGCGGGGGTGGACTGGAGTAGTTTAGTTAACAACGAACCAGGATAAAAATAATTGTGCAATTTATTTTTATCTGTCAAGTCTTTAAAGCTACACTTATTCAAACCCCCCCTTTCTAAGTGTTTTTCTATCCTTCAATTGGCATCAGAGCGCCGGTTCTAAGGTGCAAGCACTTAACCGTGTTTAGAAAAGATTCAGGAAGAGAAAAACGCTTCAGTAAAAGATGGTTGATGAAAGTGAAAAGTCTACACCTACACCTGCATCTACATCTGGCTCTGCTGAGCAATACAACGGTAACAATGGTTATACTAGACCGCCGGTATTTGATGGTGAAAACTTTGAATACTGGAAAGATAAACTGGAAAGTTACTTTCTTGGTCTAGATGGTGATCTATGGGATCTTCTGATGGATGGTTACAAACATCCAGTAAATGCCAGTGGCGTAAAGCTGTCAAGGCAAGAAATGAATGATGATCAGAAGAAGCTTTTCAGGAATCATCATAAATGCAGAACTGTTTTGCTGAATGCTATCTCTCATGCTGAGTATGAGAAGATATCTAACAGGGAAACGGCCTATGACATATATGAGTCCTTGAAAATGACTCATGAAGGAAATGCTCAAGTCAAGGAGACTAAAGCTCTAGCTTTAATCCAGAAGTATGAAGCCTTCAAGATGGAGGATGATGAAGACATTGAAAAGATGTTTTCAAGATTTCAAACTCTTACTGCTGGATTGAGAGTTCTTGACAAGGGATACACCAAGGCTGATCACGTAAAGAAGATCATCAGAAGTTTACCCAGAAGATGGGGTCCTATGGTGACTGCATTCAAGATTGCAAAGAATCTGAATGAAGTTTCTCTGGAAGAGCTTATCAGTGCCTTGAGAAGTCACGAAATAGAGCTGGATGCAAATGAGCCTCAAAAGAAAGGTAAGTCTATTGCATTAAAATCCAATATCAAGAAATGCACTAACGCTTTTCAGGCTAGAGAAGAAGATCCTGAAGAATCAGAATCTGAAGAAGAAGATGAACTATCTTTGATCTCCAGAAGGCTAAATCAACTCTGGAAGACCAAGCAAAGGAAGTTCAGAGGCTTCAGAAGTTCAAAGAAATTTGAACGTGGAGAATCTTCTGATGATAGAAGATTTGACAAGAAGAAGGTCATGTGCTATGAATGCAATGAGCCTGGACACTACAAGAATGAATGTCCAAATCTTCAGAAGGAAAATCCCAAGAAGAAGTTT
Source organism: Vicia villosa (assembly GCF_029867415.1). Taxonomy (NCBI): domain Eukaryota; kingdom Viridiplantae; phylum Streptophyta; class Magnoliopsida; order Fabales; family Fabaceae; genus Vicia; species Vicia villosa. Next base: position 112,462,118 of record NC_081185.1, read on the forward strand.
CATAAGAAGAAAGGTCTTATGGCAACCTGGGATGAGTCAGAAGATGATTCAGACTCTGAAGATGAGCAGGCTAACTGTGCGCTGATGGCGACAGAAGATGACGGATCAGAATCTACATCAGAATCAGATTCTGAAGAGGTATTTTCTGAACTTACTAGAGATGAGTTAGTTTCCGGTCTAACTGAACTTCTGGAACTCAAGTCTCAGATTAGTCTCAAATACAAAAAGCTGAAAAAGCTATTTGAATTTGAAACAAAGAAGCTTGAGTTGGAGAATTCTGAATTAAAAGAAAAACTTTTAAAATTATCCAATAATGTTGGATCTCCTTCTGATTCAGAACAATCCACTCCTAGTCTAAACCATATTCTGAAAGAATATGATTTAAGTTTTAGGAAGTTCTTATCTAGAAGTATTGGCAGAAGTCAGCTAGCTTCTATGATATATGCTGTGTCTGGAAACAAAAGAGTCGGCATTGGTTTTGAGGGTGAAACCCCATACAAACTTGAACCTGTTGATGAAATGAAACTCACATACAAGCCATTGTATGATCAGTTCAAGTATGGCCACTCCCATGATATTAGGCACACTTCACATGCTCAAAGTTTTCACATAACACACACCAAAAAGCATGTGACACAACCTAGGAAATATCATGGAACTCACATTAAGAATTATCATGCTGTTCCTCCTATTGCTTATAATGTTAAACCCAAGTTCAATCAGAACTTGAGAAAATCTAACAAGAAAGGACCCAAAAAGATATGGGTACCTAAGGATAAGATTATTCCTATTGCAGATATCCTTGACTGCAAAAAGGACAAAGCACAACATGTCATGGTACCTGGACTCTGGATGCTCACGACACATGACAGGAAGAAGGTCTATGTTCCAAGACCTGGTGCTTAAGTCTGGAGGAGAAGTCAAGTTTGGAGGAGATCAGAAGGGCAAGATAATTGGCTCTGGAACTATAAAGTCTGGTAACTCTCCTTCCATTTCTAATGTACTTCTTGTAGAAGGATTAACACATAACCTCTTATCTATCAGTCAATTGAGTGACAATGGTTATGATATAATCTTTAATCAAGAGTCTTGCAAGGCTGTAAATCAGAAGGATGGCTCAATCCTATTTACAGGCAAGAGGAAGAACAACATTTATAAGACAGATCTGCAAGATCTTATGAGTCAGAAGGTGACTTGTCTTATGTCTGTTTCTGAAGAGCAGTGGGTCTGGCACAGAAGATTAGGTCATGCTAGTTTGAGAAAGATTTCTCAGATTAACAAACTAAATCTGGTCAGAGGACTCCCTAATCTGAAATTCAAATCAGATGCTCTTTGTGAAGCATGTCAGAAGGGCAAGTTCTCCAAACCTGCATTCAAGTCCAAGAATGTTGTTTCTACCTCAAGGCCATTAGAACTCTTGCACATTGATCTGTTTGGCCCAGTCAAAACAGCATCTGTCAGAGGGAAGAAATATGGATTAGTCATCGTAGATGATTATAGCCGCTGGACATGGGTAAAATTCTTGAAACACAAGGATGAGACTCATTCAGTGTTCTTTGATTTCTGCATTCAGATTCAATCTGAAAAAGAGTGTAAAATCATAAAGGTCAGAAGTGATCATGGTGGTGAATTTGAGAACAGATCCTTTGAAGAATTCTTCAAAGAAAATGGTATTGCCCATGATTTCTCTTGTCCTAGAACTCCTCAGCAAAATGGAGTTGTAGAACGAAAGAATAGGACTCTACAAGAAATGGCCAGAACCATGATCAATGAAACCAATATGGCTAAGCATTTCTGGGCAGAAGCAATAAACACTGCATGCTATATTCAGAATAGAATCTCTATCAGACCTATTCTAAATAAGACTCCCTATGAATTGTGGAAGAATAGAAAGCCCAACATTTCTTATTTCCATCCTTTTGGATGTGTATGTTTTATTCTGAACACTAAAGATCATCTTGGTAAGTTTGATTCCAAAGCACAAAAATGTTTCCTTCTTGGATATTCTGAACGCTCAAAAGGCTACAGAGTATACAATACTGAAACATTGATTGTAGAAGAATCAATCAATATCAGGTTTGATGATAAGCTTGGTTCTGAAAAACCAAAGCAGTTTGATAATTTTGCAGATTGTGATATTGATATATCAGAAGTTGTTGAGCCAAGAAGCAACGCATCAGAAGCAGAGCTTCTCAGAAGCAAAGAATCGGAAGATCAAGTATCAGCTTCTCTGGAGAATCTAAGCATTTCTGAAGAACCATCTGTCAAAAGATCATCTAGGCTCATCTCTGGTCATTCAGAAGATGTCATTCTTGGAAAGAAGGATGATCCAATCAGAACAAGAGCATTCCTTAAGAACAATGTAGACTGTCAATTAGGTCTTGTATCTTTGATCGAGCCAACTTCTGTTGATCATGCTCTAGAAGATCCAGACTGGATAATTGCTATGCAAGAAGAATTGAATCAGTTTACAAGGAATGATGTTTGGGATCTTGTTCCTAGACCAGATGGATTCAATATAATCGGTACAAAATGGGTCTTCAGAAACAAGCTCAGTGAGAAAGGTGAAGTGGTAAGAAACAAAGCCAGACTGGTGGCTCAGGGTTATAGTCAGCAAGAAGGGATTGACTATACAGAAACCTTTGCACCAGTGGCCAGGTTAGAATCTATTCGTCTATTAATTTCCTTTGCCACTCAACATAACATCACTCTCTATCAAATGGATGTTAAGAGTGCCTTCTTAAATGGTTATATAGATGAAGAAGTTTATGTCCATCAACCTCCTGGTTTTGAAGACTCTATGTCTCCTAATCATGTTTTTAAACTAAAGAAATCATTGTATGGATTGAAACAGGCTCCCAGAGCTTGGTATGAACGCTTAAGTTCTTTCCTTCTGGATAATGGTTTCACTAGAGGAAAAGTGGACACTACTCTCTTTTGTAAAACCTTTAAAAGGGATATTTTAATTTGTCAAATATATGTAGATGATATTATTTTTGGAACATCTAATGCTACACTTGGAAAGGAGTTTGCTGAGTCTATGCAGGCTGAGTTTGAAATGAGCATGATGGGAGAACTCAAGTATTTCCTTGGAATACAAATAAATCAAACATCAGAAGGAACGTATGTTCACCAAACCAAGTATGTGAAGGAACTTCTGAAGAAGTTTAATCTTCTAGACTGCAAAGAAGCCAAAACTCCTATGCATCCAACATGCATCCTAGGTAAGGATGAGGTAAGTAAGAAGGTAGATCAGAAGTTATACAGAGGTATGATTGGATCTCTTCTATATCTGACTGCTTCTAGACCTGACATTTTGTTCAGTGTTTGTTTGTGTGCTAGATTCCAATCAGATCCTAGAGAATCTCATTTAACTGCTGTTAAGAGAATTCTAAGGTATCTGAAAGGTACTACTAATGTTGGCTTAGTTTACAGAAAATCTAAAGAATACAACTTAGTAGGATTCTGCGATGCTGATTATGCTGGAGACAGAATTGAAAGAAAAAGTACTTCAGGAAGTTGCCAATTTCTTGGAAGTCATTTGATCTCCTGGTACAGCAAGAAGCAAGCAACTATTGCTCTATCAACAACAGAAGCAGAATATGTCGCTGCTGCTGGTTGCAGTACACAGATGCTCTGGATGAAGAGTCAGTTAGAAGATTATCAGATATTTGAGAGTAACATTCCTATATTCTGTGATAATACTTCTGCTATATGTTTATCTAAGAATCCTATTCTTCATTCAAAAGCTAAACATATTGAGATTAAACATCATTTCATAAGGGACTATGTTCAGAAGGGTGTTATATCTTTAAACTTTGTTGATACAGACCATCAATGGGCTGATATCTTTACAAAACCCCTGGCTGAAGATAGGTTTAAGTTCATTCTGAAGAACATCAGTATGGATTTATGCCCAGAATGAGAAGATGAGAAGTTCTTATGTATGAGTATCTTCTGAAATGAAAATGATTTTTTTTTTAATCAGAAGTTCTGATTGAAATCTTTTAGAAATTATGATTCGGTTATTACTAACGTTTCATTGTCTAAGTGGATTCAGAACCTCTTTTAAAGCAAAACAGCTGTAACGTTTTATCTCGGGATGGTAAACCTGACGTTACTATTCATAGATAAGCGCGCGTGCAGTTGAAGGGACGCCGACCATAGGTAACTGTGCTAGTCACCTCATTTGTCTTTATTATCTCTCCTCACGTCACGTAACATTAAATGCTTTTCATCATTTACTCTCTTTCAGTTTTTCTTATATTCTTCAAACGCTTCTCTTTCCCTATCTCTTTGCATTCCTCATCAAGTTTTTCTCTCTCTCTCTCTCTTCCGTTTTCGGTTCTTGCTCAAACAAGTTTTTTCTTTCTTTTAAAAATCCTAGCTCAATCCTAGCGTTCACCCTAAGCCTGTTGAAGATCTATGACTCAAAGGCGACAGATCTCTGCATATCTCGGGATGGCTCTCCTAATACCTCTCAAGTCAGACCTCTTCTTTGATGTTGTTATCAACTTTCACCCAAAGACAGAAGACTTTCTTGAGTTATGGGAGGAGGTTAAGAATGATATTCTTAACTTCTATGTTGAGGGAAAGCCCCGTTTGCAACATTAGCTCTCTGTCTGTGAACTGTCCCTCTCTTCCTCTTTGGTCACTTGGATCTCTCCTACAGTGGAGGTTCCAGTCTGGAAGACAAGAGTCCACAGGGATTCTTGATGGGTTGACACCGAGCGTGTCCTGCTAGGGTGCTGTTTTTAATTTTTGTAGTCATTTCCTCTTGGGATGACTTTTTATGTATTTGCTAGGAATGTTTCTCATCTTGTTAAACATAGGAACCTTTTGTAATATCTTTTGATTATCAATGAAAAGTTTCTTTGCTTTTACATTCCAGTGTTTTTATTTGTCGTTTTAATCATCTGAATCTTTTGAAATATTCTTTTTGATGTTATGACAAAAAGGGGGAGAAGATAAATGATAAATGATTTGATTAAATCTATCAGTTGCTGGGTAAAAGCTCCCACACATTCACTAACAAGAACTGCAAGTTCTATATGGTTTAAGTGTTTTGCAGGTATAAAGAAGTGAAGAGAATCTTCAAAGCAAACACAAGAAGAAAAACCATGGAAACTGAAGCAAGCTGAGTGCTGTCAAGCTTCAGAAATCAGAAGCAGAAAGAAGAATAGAATTTGATCCATATTTGTCTATTTTATCTGACAAAATTCTATTTGCTCTGATACATTATTTTAGCCTATATGGCTCTGATACATATAATGTGTTCTAATATGCATTTTATGTTCTAACTCGTTCATGCTGACTTTTGTCGTTTAGTTTTTGTTCTGTAACATTTCAGGATGTAGAGATGCTCAGATGATGCTCTGGTACATTCAACAATGTTCTGATACAAATCTAGCATGAAGTGATGTTGGTAGAAATTCAAAGCTCTGAAGCTATCCGAGGGAAGCAGAAATCAGAAGCTGCGAATGTTCTAAAGATCCAGAAAACTCAAGTTCTGAAGCTGTCCTAAATGGAAGCAGAAATCAGAAGCTGTGAATGTTCAGAAGATCAAAGAAATTCAAGTTCTGAAGCTGTCCTAGATGGAAGCAGGAATCAGAAGCTGTGAGTGTTCTAAGGATCTAAAGAAATTCTAGTTCTGAAGCTGTCCAATGGAAGCAGAAGTCAGAAGCTATGAATTCTCTGAAGACAGAAGCTTATATGATCGTCTCTACCGAAATAATCAGGGAAGTCTTTTATTAAAAGTTCTTCGAGTATTTATTTCAGGGGGAGATTATTTATCTCAGGGGGAGATTGTTAATCTCAGGGGGAGACATATTCATATGCTTATGCTATAGCTGTGTAATTTGTCTTTTGCCGTCTGTTCTTTCTGATCGCAAATTCATATCATTTATATATGTTTTTGTCATCATCAAAAAGGGGGAGATTGTTAGAACAAGATTTGTTCTAATCAATTATCTTAGTTTTGATGATAACAATAATATGAATTTTGCTTAAGATAATATGGTACTCTAATCCATTGCAATTTCCCTTTCAGGAAATATATAAAGAGTACGCATAATTCAGCGCTCAGAAGCTTTGTCTCAAGGGTTCAGCATGCAACATCAGAACATGGTCTGGCAAGACATCAGAAGATGGTCGAAGCAGAATCAGAACATGGGTCTATGGAAGCATCAGAAGAACAAGAGAACAGAAGCACTGAAGTTCTGATGGTATCACGCTCAGAAGCACTTCAAGGTCAGAAGATCAGAAGATGCTATGCACCAAGCTGTTTGACTCTGATGATATTCAAACGTTGTATTCACAAACATCAGATCAGAAGGAAGTACAAGTGGCAAGCTACGCTGACTGACAAAAGGAACGTTAAAAGCTATTCTAGGCTACGTCAGTAGACACAGCGTGAACAAGGCTCGAGGTAGTTGACAAAAGCGTATAACATTAAATGCGATGCTGTACGGAACACGCAAAGCATTAAATGCATTCAACGGTCATCTTCTCCAACGCCTATAAATATGAAGTTCTGATGAGAAGCAAGGTTAACGATTCTGCACCAAAACAATTCAAATTAACTTGCTGAAACGCTGTTCAAATCTAAACTCAGAATCTTCATCTTCATCAAAGCTCACTACATTGCTGTTGTAATATATTAGTGAGATTAAGCTTAAACGATTAAGAGAAATATCACAGTTGTGATTATCGCTTTTTAGAAGCATTTGTAATACTCTTTGATTACATTAAGTTGTAAGGAACTAGAGTGATCGTGTGGATCAGAATACTCTAGGAAGTCTTAGGAGTGAACTAAGCAGATTGTAACTAGAGTGATCGTGTGGATCAGTAGACTCTAGAAAAGTCTTAGAGGGTATCTAAGCAGTGTTCCTGGAGTGATCAGTGTGTGATCAGAAGACTCTGGAAGACTTAGTTGCTGACTAAGTGGAAAACCATTGTAATCCGTGCGATTAGTGGATTAAATCCTCAGTTGAGGTAAATCATCTCTGCGGGGGTGGACTGGAGTAGTTTAGTTAACAACGAACCAGGATAAAAATAACTGTGCAATTTATTTTTATCTGTCAAGTCTTTAAAGCTACACTTATTCAAACCCCCCCTTTCTAAGTGTTTTTCTATCCTTCAAAGACTGTCCCTACCATGAAGAGGGCAGATAGTCTAAGGGAAGAACATAATAGTCATTTAGGCAACAGTAAGGATACCTTAGCATTCGAAGGGACTATCATCATTTATCGAGGCAGCATCGAGGGACGAGATCACTTTATTCGTAGGCAACTCGAAGGGACTATGATATTTTATTCCGAGGGACTATGATGATTTGAATTCGTAGGCAGCAAGCTAAGGTATCCCTATATCCGAGGGACTTAACTATTTTGATCGAGAAGGCAACCAAGAGGGATTACCTTAGAGGTGTCTGGGTGCAACAATCACGTGGTTCGAATTCAGTTATGTTATCTTAATTTAGGTGAGCTATCGTTTAATTAATTTAGTCTTATCACTCCCTAATATTACTAACCACGCAGTCAAATACATACAAATAATAAAATAGTAATTATAGTGTGCGGAAAGTAAAATGCGGAAAGTAAAACCCTAATTACTATTACATCAAAAAATGTTGCAACCTATACATCGTTTCTAGAATTTAAATAAAGAAAAAGAAAAATAAATAACTGAAATAAACACTCATGCGACAATCAACGGAGTTTGGAGATGAGAAAAGAAATCGAGAGAAAATTTCATTTATGAAAACATTAAAACTAAGTTAATTTAACTATTAAAGAAATTGAGTCTGAATTAATTATCTAATTAATTAATTTATAATTGTTAAGCAAAAGGATAATCCTAATTAGATTAAAATTTAAGTGACAAAAAATATTTAATCAAAAGAAATGTAATTAAAATGTTTTTGGTGATTTTACTTGGTTGATTTTAATTAAAAGTAATTTAAACAAATTAATAACGGTATTATAAGTACAAATCAAAACTAACGAAAACACGTGATGCAGCGTGGTATAAGTACCCAGATCTATCAATGATGATCTCCTGAATCCAATAACGGTGTTCGTTTGTGCTGGAAAGGCTTGGAATGATGAACCCGAGGAAAAGCTTACATTTTCCCTAACAATGGCGTCGACTCGTACCTGCGTTAAATCTCATGCTCGATAGTTCCAAACATTCACAAACATCATTATGAACACCAATATTTGCATTGAAATAATTTATATGGCCGAATATGAAGGTTTGAGAATCAAGAAAATTACAAAACGGTGTAATTTTGTGGGGACGAACCTGGGCACAGTTTGCCTTGCTTAAGAACTTGAGGCAGTTGCTGGAAGGTTGAAGAAGATGAATCAATCCTTAGATCTGAACGAACGTGACTGGAGAGTTACTTTTGGTTGTTCCCTATTTTCTTTGACTTTGGAAGTTTGGAAACCCTAGTGTTTCTTCTCCTCTTTTTCGTCCCCTTCCTTACTGAAGTCTTGTGTATATATATGAGAACGAATTAGGTTTGTTTGTGGGCTTGGATATTAGGTCATTAGGAGAGGAAAAATATTTGAAAAGAAACATGTTAATTCTTTCTAATTTTAGCAAATATTCTCTCCATAACCCTAGGCCACGAATTTGGAGTCTTATGGATGCATACATGGGCCTTTAATATGATCCAAAGCAAAAGCTATAGGTATTGATCCATTTAATTCACTTTTTATTTCATTTATTTTCCTTTTAATTGCATAAAATTCAAATAAAAATAAAATAAAATGATGAAAGCTTGTGGATGGGTTTTAGGGATCATATCTTGGGTCACAAACATGTTTGGCATCAAAGTTCTAGGCCCATTAACCTAAAAACATAAAACTATGCTTTTAGGTTTTTATGTTTTTTCTTGAAAATCGACCAACTTGCGTAAGCTATAACTCAATCAATATTGATCATATGGAGATGATCTAGGACTTTTTGAAAAGCCCAAGATGTCCTCTTTAAGCCACTTTGGAACACTTTTTCGATTCGGAGGTTTTATCTTGATGATATAGCTCCTGACAAAAAACAGCTTTTTGCGACCTTCTAGAAGGACCTGTAATGTTTTGTGTCATATCTCTCAAATGGTGCATTTTTGGACTTGGCTTGTGAGAGAAAAAATTGTAGAGAATTCAATTTCCTTCAAAATGAACTTTGGATGGGAAATTTATGATGTTCCATGTGAAAGTTATGGCTGGTCAAAGTTGGGTTGACTTTCACCTAAAAACCCTAATTTAGCAACTTAGGTTTTTGATGATTTTGGAACTTTTCTTGATGAATCATGATCAAATATTGATCAAATGATGAATGATACTTAAAAGTTAGGATGTTGACCAAAAATCAGGAACTTTGACTGTGATTTGACCATAGTTTGACTTTTAGGTCAACTAGTCGATTATTGATTGTTTGTGCCATTGAGTGAGCAATCTTTTGAATCGAGGCTTGGAACTTGGCATGAGGGTACTTTGAATCATATGAGAGGTCATGGAGTCCACTGGAAGTATCAAAACCTGACTTTTCTTTGAAAAAGGCAAAACCCTAGTTGGAGGGCCGTTGTTTAGGAGAGTGTATATTCAGTCAAGTATTGAGACTTTGATATTCAAATGAGCTTGAGTATGAAAATATGGTGGGCAAATTTTGGGGTATGACAGTGGAGGACTGGAGGTATTCTTCCACTCCAATCTTCTTCGAGAGTCTTTCTTTGAACACTTTTTGTAAGACACCTGTTTAAAATATAAATTGCAGTAGCAACACCTTCTGCCCAAAATTCCTTAGACATTTGTTTGGCCTTTAACATGCATCTCATCATATCCATAATTGTTCTATTCTTTTTTCAGCAACTCCCTTCTATTAAGGTGTATATCTTGGTGATCATTGATGCTCAATTCCATGTTGCTCAAAGAAACTTGTACCAGCGAGGTATTCTTGGCCTCTGTCTGTTCTCAATGCTTTGATTTTACAACCAATTTGTTTTTCTACAAATGTCTTGAATGTCTTGAAGGAATCACATGCTTCTAATTTTTGTTTCAAGAAGTACACCCAAGTCTTTCTACAAAAATCATCAATAAAAATAATAAAGTACTTACAACCACCTAGTGTTGGTATTTCCACTAAACACATGTCGGAATGAATTATCTCTAGTAACTTCTTTTCTCGACAAGACATTCCAGTTGGAAATGAATCTCCATGTTTCTTTCTAATTTGACAAGCCTCACATACTCCATTTGGAATATTCAGAACAGGCTATCCAGAAACATATTCTTTTCTCGACGGGTAATTCAAGCCAGAAAAATAAAAGTGATCAAATTTCATGTGCCACAACCAATCATCATTTGGAATGACAGAACTCAAGAAAGGAAATTTTTCATGTTGAATTTTCAAAGGAAATAGGTGGTTCAATGTTTTTCTTACCTTTGTGATAAATCTGTCATTTCTGTCAATCAACATGCAAAAACCATTATGAATCTGCATGTTGTAACCTTTCTCTGAAAGTTGTCTCATACTCAAGAGAATATGATGGAGACCCAAAAGCATAGAAAACATCACCAATAAAGTTTTGAGTTCCACCTCTCAACCTGATAGAATTTCGGCATTTCCCCAAAATTGGAATATTTGAATTGTTTCCAAACTTCACGGTAGATTTTACCGTTTTGTTTAGAGAAGAAAATAATTCCCTTTTCCCACACATATGATTACTACATCCAGTATCTAGATATCAAATTTCCCCTTCTTCAGAAAATGTATTGTTGGCCAAAATTAAATTTTGTGGATTTTCAAAGTACCCATTTGTATTTTGATACGAACTTTATGCCACATTTGTCTGATGCTTGTATCTACAATCAACTGCTTTGTGTAAAAACTTTCCAAAGTGATAACAACTATAATTTCTCATTTCTTGGTTGTAGTTACCTTTTCCTCGACCATGATTGTTGAATTCAAAATTATTTCCTCGACGACGATTGTTGAATGGAATGAAATTATTTTCTCTCCATTGGTTAAAGTTGCCACGTCCTCTTCCTCCATTATTTCCTCGGCCTCTGCCTCTACAATTTCCTCTTCCTCTGGGGAAATTATTTTCACCTCTTTCTTCTACAATATGACTTGATTCAGAAGTATGGTTTAAATTTACCAGACTTTTGAGAGCTTCTTCTTTCACTACTTTCTCGGTCTTTTCTAATATTCTATTGACATGACTTTTAATGCTTTCTTGTAACTCAACTACAGATAATGTATCTGTGTCTTGGGATTCAATTATTGTAGTCACTACATGGTCAAACTTCATCAGCATTGTACATAGAATTTTTTGTACCACTTTGCTATCCGCAATATCCTCTCCATATACTCGCTTCTTGTTGACGAGATTTATAACACGAGAAACATATTTTTTCTAGCATTTCTAAATTTGACATTTTGTACCTTGCATATTTTTTACGCAGCGATTGTAATTTGGACTTCTGAGTCTTCTATACTCCTTAATGTGGCAACTTCAATATGTCCCACGCTTCTTTAGCAGTTTTAGCATTTACTATTTTGCCAAATATTGAGTAATCAATTCCTTGATGAATTTTTGAAAGTGCCAACTGGTTCCTTTCATGAGCAACTTCATCAGCTCCTTGTTGTAAACCGAAATCCACAAAACTCCAAACATTGTGAGCTTTTAGATGTGTTGTCATTAATAATTCTATGTAACTAAAATCCAACTTTGCGGTTAATTTTAGACCGGACCAGACAAATTATAATTATTTTCCAAATCTCTCAAAAAATAGTCACAATAATTTTTGACACAATAAAAACTCTTTTCTTCCTCACACCTTTTTTTTTGATACTTACACCAACGGGACTTTATTTGCTCTCATACCAATTTAATATCTAATATGACATATTATATATACACTTATAATAATAGAGAGAATAGGAAGTGGTATTGCAACTCTTTTTTCTATTTCTAGAACAGATTGCTTTACAAAGAAAGTTTAGGTGCCTTTATATAGACTTTTAATAGCTAACCACTAAGTAAATAATCTTAGATATGGCGGCACAGCTATGCAATACGGTGATACAGCTCTACTTAATTCTTACTGGCTAATGTAGTTTAAACTTATGTATTAAGAAAGTATTGCTAAGACACCTCTTCATTTTTTCTTTTGGTCCGATGATATCACTTTCTTACTCAATAAGAATGCCAACAACTATTTTTCTATATTCTTCTAGACTTGATTTAAATATCCGAGCAATTCTTGTATGAACACGGACATAAATCCATATATTTATGAACAACCAATAAGAAGAGAGAAAATTTAAATTTATTTAAAATTTAATCTCGTTTTTAATTGTCAACATGGAGGATGGTTGTGATAATGGAGGAGAGAGATAATTTTAATTTTATTATTTAATTAATAAAAAAATGTGATTGGTTGTGTGTAAATTCAGGTGGTATAGTGTGACCATGTAAGTATTTTCCTAAATATCCAACTTCACTTAATATGATATAACAAAAAAAAAAAACTAAAATGAGGAATAATCTCACATTATGAATATCCATTTCCACTAAAAAAATATAGGTCTCATATTTTAGGTTTCAAATTTCAACAGCAACCGGCGCTGGATCGGCAACATTTCTGCAACTGCCCCCGATGAAGCCGTCGCCGGTGATCCTCCCTAACGATCTCATCTTGGAGTCACTGTCATTTCTTCCTGTGAAATCTCTTCTTCGATT